>NW_024349140.1:491258-765802 GCF_902729225.1 Pteropus medius | reverse complement strand
GTCCGTACAAAAGGCTAATGGCCAGGGCTTATGAATGATCACCAGCCAAATCGCTTTGAGTTCGGCCCACAGGCTGCTTTGATTTGTTCCCATTTCAAGGTATCTTATATCAGGAATCAGTGGGAAATTCCCCCACTCCCTCTCTGTAGGGCCCAGGGGCTGCCACAGGAATGGGGGTGGGAGCGTGTAGATCTACATACTCTACAGGACCTAATAGCACTTACATTTCTAGAGATGGTGAGCTGGTGGACAAGATGCTCCTTTGCCGTAAATAAGCATGCCTCTTAGTCAAGGCAGGAGTGTGAGCCATGGCAGAAGTGGATAGATGGAACGTATTGTCAACCTGTCCCTTGATAGGAAGGAAAGTCTTACCGTGATACACTGTTCTTTTGAGAGGAACAGTGCTGGAATAGTGCTGTGTACACTGCTAGGATCTGTTGTTCTATGGGGGTATAGAACTGGGTTTCTGCCCCTCCAGAGCTGGGACTGAAATTCTAGGGGTACTCTCTTCTGTTATCTCTGCCACAGTGCCCAACTTAGAGCTTCACAGACACATCTAAATCAAATAGTAGCCCTGTGTAGGAGATACCCAGAGCTTTAATCTGCTTTGCTAGTATTTTGCCTTCTTAATGGCTCTTGCTGTTCTGACCCCCAGTCCCACATATGCCCTCCCTTTACCAGTCCATATGAAGGACAAAAGCACTTTGCCAGGTGTGGGATAATCGTCCTCTATAACCCTCAAATCTCCATAAAGACTTGCACATCTTTCACATTCTTAAGGGTTGGATAGACTTGTACCCTATCAATTATAGCTTCAGAAACAACGTGCGTCTTACCCACCCATATGACTTCCAGAAACTTTATAGCAATAACTGGGTCTTGAATTTTCTGCAGGGTCACCACCCATCTTCTTTCATGCAGATGTTCCAACAGAGGCTTCAAAGTGTCCTACAGCAGAGAGACGTCTTCACGTGTTAATATTATATGATCATGTAATGAGCCCATTTTATTGATGTAGAAAAGGAGAATAAAGGGAAGCCTCAATCTACCATCCCATTACATACCGTGAGACTGCACAGGTGACCCTGGGGAAGCACTTGAATGGTCCATTGTCACCCCTCCCCTACGTGAAGGCAAAATGATCTTAGTTATCAGAAACGCATACTTGTCAGAGTCCATGAATCCCCTTGAAGATGAAGCACTTTTACAGGAACACTTTTGCAAAAGCATCAGAGTAAAACAATAACTAATTTCTCTTTGTACTCAAGGGGTCAAACAGCATGGGACACACTGTTTTACTGTCAGTCATGGCAATATCCTCCCCCTTGCTTTCCTCACTTTCCCAGTGATTCTGCCTCATCATTCGAATCAGGCTTTCTTACAATTGCTCAAACCTCAATTTGTGGCAGTCTATGCCCTCCTAGCTTTGCAAAACGGCATGCTAAGTTCTCCAACTTATTATCCTGCTCTCCCACCTCCTCTTTCCACCTTCTCTATCCTCTTTCCACCTTGAAGTAGCAGAGACGTGGACAACTACACATACTTCTCTAAACTCAGCTCTTTTTCCACCTTTCTAGCTCAAGCTTCAGCCTCTATTTGGAGTCGGCGGCCAGCTGACCTGCCCACAGCGGAAGCCAGCCCACTACAGCAGCAATTCATTTCTCTTCTTTGCTACAGTGCACTATACACAGTTCTTCAAACAAGTGTATTATACCAGCTGGCTTTTAGGAGGTGTCCCCCTACTCACACAGTGGTCCACAAGCATTTAACATACAGTGCACCTCTTCCCACGAAGAAGTTGATGGATAACTTGGGATTTCCTTTGCAGATGCCTCTTTTCTAAGACCCATTTCTTTGGTCTACTGTCTGGCTCACCAATTATTTCTTTGCAAACTGGCCTTGTGTGCAGAGGGCAAGGAGAGACCAAAGAAAGAGGCAGACCACTCCATATTGGTAGGTGGCAGTTTTAATAAGCAAGGGAACTTATGAGGTTTATCTTGGGCAAGACAAGTATAGCTCAGCAACCACTTGTTCAAATCTTATAAGTTTATAGAGAGGCCATAACTAGGTTCAGTCACATATAGCATCCAGAAGTTCTCAACACCACAATACTATCTCAAGGTTGTGTCCGTGGGGCAGCTTCTAGAGAAGAAAGACAAGCACGTTCCAAAGACAGGGAAGAGGATGAGGGCCTCTGATGGTCTGGGTCCAGCTTGGGGGTCAACGAGCTGTAGGGAGCTAAAGGGTTAACTGAAGCTTCCAAAATTCAAAGGAGTGCATGGATTATCTCGGGAGGCCTGCTCGCATATAAAAGGGAAAAAGCTGGTTCTGAGGAATTCCAGGAGGAAGAAGATTAAGATTAGAAACAGGAAGTACGAAGGGAGTTTCGATTGTACTTTGGCCTTCAAGATGTTACTTTAACTCTGTTATCTTGGGATACACAAAGGAACAGAATATGTATAAAAAGGAGCCTAAGAAATAAACTCGGAGAGACAGTTGTGAGATCTGCTCTCCCTCCTGCACCCTGTCTTCTCTTTTTTCTCAGTCCCCGCTCCCCCATTCAGGGACCTGGTTTGACTTGGTTGGCTGGTTTCCGACAACTAGCAGTCACATCCTTTCAGTGACCTCCTCTTATCCAGAGAGCTTCAAAGCAGTGCCAACAGGGTTAGAGGCCTCCTCCATGACAACTGGTTGCTTTATAGAGTTTAAGGAACTGGAGCATAAGCTGGGTTTAAACTAATCCCTTTGCTGTGCCACAGTGAGACCATGGGTGTTGTTCAGAATAACTCAGAGGGTCAGGATCTGTGTTGCATTAGACACAGGGGTAGCAGCAGCAGAGTTACTTAGGGGTCCTGGGAAGTCCTCTGGAATCTTACCACCTACTGGTTGCCTTTCCCAGTACCTTCACTTTCTCTTTGAAATAACTGTTCTTTAAGGAGTGACCATCTGATGGGTTCACCTCGTTCACAAGGTATAACCATTCTTTTACTCTACAAGACTCCCCACCGCCCTCCCCATGTCTAGACAAAACCAGCCTGCCAGCTCAGAGTCTTCTGTATAGAGACCCCAGTCTCAGTGGGTCAACAGTGCAGCACAGGGCAGCACAGCCCACAGGAGGGCTCCCCAGCAAGCAGCAGCTTCCAGTGCGGAGGCCTCCAAGTCCTCATCAGCTTGACAGATAAGAAGCACTAAGGAGAAAGGCAGGAGTGAGGCTTTAAGTTTTCAACAGTCAGATATCAAATATGTGGACCCTCAAGTACGCTTACAAGAACAAACACGGGTAAGAAAAATATGCATTTGCAGTGGCTTATTTTTATATAAAGAAACATTAACAAGATTATCTAGAAGTAATCAAAACTGGTTATTTGAGAGTGGCTGGAGTAAGCACAGGAGCTATTTTAGCCAGTGATTCAAGCAATCATTGCTGAGCTAAAACTACTTTGGCTATGGCATTGGCCAACTCTCCTCATGTTAGGGTGGCATTGGCCAACTCTCCCCATGTTAGGGTGGCATTGGCCAACTCTCCTCATGTTAGAGAGAGATTTCTGATCATTTTTCATTGACACTCTGATCCTTAGAAAGAAAACTCTCCCTGTGGAGGCAAACCCAGAATCATGCACACCTCCTGGAAGTCCTTGTTTAAGGTGGTTATAGAGGTTTAATGGAAGGGAACAATGGGAGGCTTGTGTTTTGTATTGAAGAGAGAATGTGACAATGAGTACAGCAAGAGCACACTCTTTTTATCCTCCAGCTGTCAAGGCTATGAGTTACGCAAGCACTAAAGCCATTACCAAAACCTTCACATATAAAGATGTAGCCAGGAGGTGTGCAGAAGGCTCTCACATAAGTGACAGTATCTATGGACCCATTCATTAGTATAGAGGTGTTAGCATCATTCAACCAAGGCTCAGGTGTTACATTATTATGTATCTAAAGGCTGCCTAAATACATGGGTATGTCATGTCAGCAAGCTTACGAATGGCTCGAATTCACACAGGTAGTCCCACGGAGTTTCTTATATAGATATTAGAGAGATGTCATTTTCCCATTGCAGGGTTGGGTTAAGTTGAAGCAAGGAATGAAGTTAGGTCAGTTTAGTACCCTAACTTTATAAAATGGACTTGTGGACAATTTAAACATTGAATTTAAAAAATCGAAATTCCAGTAAAATTATTTATATGGTGAACTAAGGTGCCATTACTTTCTTGGACTGATTGAAGCTTCTATTGTCAGATAGAACAAACAGGTTTCCCCCTTTCATGGTAGATTGGGAAATGCTGACGAGGGCATTCATTGCTCTTCCAAGAAAGAGAGGGGAAATTAAAGTAAGAAGCAACAGTACGAAAAGGGTATATAGGCCTGGTCTGGTCATTTTGGGAAAACTGTCTCCATCAGATGCCATCTGTTTCAACTCCTGGAGATTTTTAATTTCAGGTCACTAGATGGTGCGCATGTCAAGTCGGGGTTTGGTGTCTTTTTTAGGTGTGACATGTGAATCCAAGAGTCCACTCCCTGGAGTTTGGCAGCGCAAGGGTTAGTCGACAGTACCTAATAGGGGCCCCTCCAGTGAGGCTGGGAGGAGTTTTTTGTAGGTGTCTTTTCCAATAAAGTAAATCTCCAGGTAGCAGAGTGTGGTGTTCAAAGTTTTTGTTTCCTGGAGTGTGCTGGGAAAAGATTGCTCTACTAAAGCATCATCATTTTCAATAAAAGTAATTAGGCCTTTACAATATCAAGGTATGCACCTGAAAGGTATGCTCCAGGCAAGCTGTCCACCACAAATGTGGAATTAGGTACTTCAGGGAGGGGCAGTGTCTCCCTATGTATAAGAGATATCAAAACATCTTAAGATACTGAAAATAAAACACATGATTAAAACAATCAGAAAACAAGGATTTGTTTGCTCACATCAGTTCAATTTAACATGGTGGGGGAGGTGTTATTTGGGCAATTAGGCACCAAATAAAATACAATCATTCCAGATTTTAAGGACATACACACAGACCCCCCCAGACATATGAAATCACACAGAATGTCACTGGACATATATCTGCATACAGCCAAACACAGACACACAGACTCACAAACCCTCAGAGACAATGGCCCAGACACACGCACAGCCAAGGCCCTCCACGCTCCTTCCCCACTTTCTCTCCCTCTTTAGACTAAGCACCATCTGAAACACTGCCTATCTTACTTGTATGTCTTGTATCTCGTTTCATACAATGACAGCTTGGAGGAGACAGTGATATTTGTTATTCACTACAGCACCTACCAGAAAGCCTGTTATACAAAGGAAGATTGATATTTACTGAATAACTGGCCTTAAAGACACACACATACACTGGGGGTTTACACAAACCTCATCACAGGTCCACATGCTCTTGATTTTAGCAGAATGAACTGTTCTCAATCTCATCCTATGTGACAGAGGGGTCTCTTGGCCCCCAAACCATCCTCCAAGTAGTGTCCATCTGCATGTCCTGATGGAGAAGGGACTTCCTGGGCCTGCACATTATCTCTATAAGAAGTACAACTCAGGAGCCTTAAGAAGTGAGTCAGGGCCAGGGACAATGGGAGTTGAACTATTCCAGCCCTTCATGCTGCTACAATCACTTCTCTAATGGCGCTCCTCACCATGTGAACCTTCTTCACTTTGCTTTCCCACTGGCAGCTCAGGGTTTGTGCTGAGGTTTGTGCGTCCTCACCCAGATGCCACGTCCTCCACTGAGGTCCCCACAAGTATCGTGTCCATCACCTCCATGAGGTCTTACCTGCCCGCAGATCTCCTGGGGTTGGCTCCGCGGGAGCCTGCCCTCATCAAGCCCTTGATCTCTGCCCCCCATTGAATGTTCCTTGAAGGGAAGCGAGAGCGGCCTCGGAACCTCAGATCGTAGGTCTTCCAGCCACAGAAAGATCACATTAAGGACCCAGAAAAGCACTAGAAGCTGCAAGAGCAGGTCTCACCCGGCTCCCCTCATTTCTGCCTCTTCTCTTCAAAAAACAATGAGTGTGGCCTCCAACACCGGGCGGGGGGTGGGGGGGGAACACCTCCTGCACCCGCGCATTTTAGGGAAGGCAGAAATCCTTTGGTGTGGTGCCGCACTGCATGCTGGGAGCCATGTGAGGTGAGGGGCACCCAGGGGACGCCAAGGGCCTAGGTGAGGTGCCATTTCCCACAGGACATGGGACTGGAACTCTACAAGGTGAGTCCTGTTCCAGAGGAAAGTAGGTGCCGGCCTTTATGGGCGGCTCCACATGCACTCTGGAAGCAGCTCCGAGGTGAGGGAGCTGGCGCGGTCAGCACATGCGCTGCTGAAACCACAGGGTGGGATGTGCCACTGAACTCAGAGAGGGGGCTTAGGGACAGCTGGGCTCCTGAGGGACTCCAAGAGCTAGAAGACAGGGCGTCTCCTTTAGACATTATTGAGACTATTGTGAAATATGCTTCTTGGTCCATAGCTGATGTTTATGTGACACTAGGGGTTATGGCCCAGGGACCTGTTTCTCATGACCTGGGCTCTGGGTTCTGTCACTGCTTCACTTTATAGTCATCGACAGAGAAAATTCCGGAGTGGGACACATTGAAACATGCTTCGCAGAGAGCAGGCACAGAGTTGGCTTGGAAACGACCCCAAGACCTGCTCTGGGGAGACGTGATGCCGCTGCCCAAGGAGTAGGTTAGGGTACACCCAGGCTGCCCGTCTTGGGAGACCTGTTAGGTGCACTGCTGTGTTTCAGACCACGGCATTCCCAGATACGGTGTCATCTCAGAGGTGAGCACTGGGAGCACTGCCACTCTCACCAGCTGTGTGAATGAGGGCAGGTGAGCCCTACAGGGTGTTTCCTAATGTCAAACTCGGTACCAGGAAAGTCCTGTTGTGGCCCGTGTCCCTCTTTGCCAGACCTTTCAGTTGTAAAGACCCCGAGGTGGTGGAAGAAAGTGCTGAGTATGTAGCAGTCGAAGGTCAGGAGAGCTAAACATTCTCCCAGCATGGGAAAACATTTTTGTTGTTTTCAATGAATTGGTTTTAGTACATACACATACTGTTTTAAGAGTAGTGAGTTTTCACAAATATATAGTTATACCCCCAAGATGGGAAACACTCCATCAGCCCAAGGAGTACTCTCATGTTGCCCATTTATACTGAACACACAATGATGTTTTAGATTCCTATCCTTTTGCCTTTTCCATAATGTCATATAAGTGGAATGCTATGTTTCTTTATCAGGCTTGTTTGGAAACTGATGACACATTTGTAAAAATGCATAATTATACAAATCTCACAATGTTCTTCTGAGTTTAAAACTTCTGACATTGCACTGGAGAGACACACATTATGCCTTCGAAACTGAGAGATTCCATTAGTATAAGCTATGTGAATTTGGGTAAGACTTTGTGTTTAACTTTCTTCATTTGCATGATGGGAATAGTGACATAAACAGAAACTCGAAATGAGATATCAATAATTATATAAATCACATAATCTCTACAGTGCTTTGAAAACATAAATTAGCCACAAAAATTGGGACTAAGTTTGGATTTCCTTTGCTTTTTAATGAAACAAACGCTGTCACCTTTTACCCTATCTTCTATGACATCTCCTAAAGTGTAAACACATAGAAATGACCCCTGGAAAGACCTAAAATGGGCTTTAAGGATCTTGTGCATCCTTGGAACAAAAACTGTTTGGTTACCCCTCTTATAAAAAGGCATAGAAAATTCACCAGTTTGAGGATGTCATATACCTCCTTTGCCACAGTATTAGGATATTACTCAAAATGATACTCTCTGTCTGCAGCTCATTTAAATTATTCCTTGGATTATTGTCCTCTAAACATCTATAGTTTGTTGTTGTTGTTGTTGTTGTTGTTATTTTAACCAGGAAAAGACCTGTGATGAGTTACAATTGTATAGATAACCAGAGCCCTTTCTTAATCGAGTAGGATCTCAAAGGTTTCATGTGTCAGTTGAAAAGTGGCAAAATGATAATTAGAGTCAAATGGTAATTTCAAAATCTTTCAACTAATGTTAAACAGAAACATAAATACCACAAATACTGATGGTCCAAAGCAATGGGAAGACTCACATCCTACATACCCATGTCCATCCTCATAATCACATAGTATATGCTCTAAAACTTATAACCATGGCTACACAGCAAAGATGAACCATGTCTATACCTTTATCTTTGTGAGAACAATTGCTATTAATCCCAGAATGCAGGAATTTCAGTACTGCTCTCGTCTTTACATCCATACCCAACCAGATCCTCAAAGTGTCTAAGACGTATTAGATGGTGGGGAAAAAATGGTCAATAATGATACCCATGGGGTGTGTGTGTGTGTGTGTGTGTGTGTGTGTGTGTGTGTGTGTGTGCGTGTGTGTGTGTGAATATGAACACAGCAATAAAGAATGGAATCTTGTCACTTGCGATAACATGGATGGACCTAGAGCTTATTATGCTAAGTGAAATAAGTCAGGCAGAAAAAGACAAACTCCATGCAGTTTCATTTGTATGTGGAATCTAAAAGAAGCAAACACCACCAAAAAAAAACTCCCAACAAAACAAAACAAACAAACAAAAACTCACAAAAAGACTCATAGAAACAGAGATCAAAGAGAAGGTTACCAGAAGGGAGGGAGTGGGAGGATGGGTGAAAAGGGGAAGGGGAATGCAGTCAATAATACTGTGATAAGTTTACATGGTGACAGATTATTACTAGAATTGGTGGGGTGATCACATTGTAAGGTATAAAAATGTGGAATCACTATATTGTATTCCTGAAACTAATATAACCAATATAAAATTGTATACCAACTATACTTACAAGATTTTTAAAAACGACATTCTTACTCACTGAGGCCCCTACCTTCCACAAAGAAGATAAACAGTCCACCCTGCAAGCTTCCCTATTAGCTCATCTGTCATCATTTCCTTTCCTTCTAAGCCTTTATTTTTGACTTAGAAACCAAAGACTTCTCATTTAACCATCTCTCTTTTCCCACATAAGCATAAGCACCAAGAGTGTTAGAACTTTTTTTTCCATGCCTGTATATCCAGAGTGCCTTGAATATTTGTGCTAAGTTGTGTATGTTTCAGCCTATACATCCTAGCATATGAGAGATATTGAAAAATTAGCATCTTGTTTTCAGCAAGAAAGCTTTCATTGGAAGAAGGATCCTGACTTTGTCCCTTGGTAGGTGTGTGTCCTCTGACAATTTACCTAAATTTATAAGCCTCAGTTAACTCATACAGGAGAGAATAAGTATATATACCTTGCTAAGGAGTACATGAATAGAAATATATATTTATATTTTAAGTGAGGTACTTTGTAGAGAAGTGTCCAGTACACTGTTGCAAATATTTCAGTATTTTAATAATAATAAAGGCAAAAGCTGACACAGAAGACTGTGAGCTGGCCTAGCACTCCCTACTAAGCCTAGATATATCCTGTTGAAGAGAAAAATGTCACACACATCATTATCAAAGCTACTTTGTTATCATGATGGATCAAGACAAAATCAAAGGCAGTTGTGTCTGTATAAATGATTAAAGAGATCAGGTTTCCAAAGAATAAAAATAACCAAAATTCCCCACTTCTCTTTAATATGACTTGTCCTTCTTACAAATTAGGTTTAGCATTATGCCATTCTTTCTCTCTGCTAGATATGAACTATGACAGTTACCCAAGATAGAATTAAGTTCATTTCCTCTCAGTATCCAATACAGAATAATGTCTTCTTTCCTTGAACAGCAATCAGATCATCTAACAAAAGCCAAATCCAATAGGAAGCCCTTTTGAGTGTGCTTTTACTGTTATTCCCACAGTCATTTATAGTTTGTGGTTGTTCTTATTAAAGTAGTTCTTCCCTTATTTGTGGTTTTGCTTTTCATGGATCTAGGTACCTGAAATCAACTGTGGTCCAAAAATATTAAATAAAAAATTCCAGAAATAAACAATCCATAAGTTTTAAATTGCTTGCCATTCCAAGTCGCATGCTGTCTCGCATTATCACACTCTGTTCCACTTTTATCCATTGTATCAACACTGTATTTGCTACCTGCCTGTTAATTATTCGTAGCCATCTCAGTTATGAGATCAGCTGTAATGCTATCCCAGTGCTTGTTTAAGTAACATTTATTTTTTTACTTGATAATAGCCCCAAAACATGAGTAATTATGCTGGCAATTTGGATATGCCAAAGAGAAGCTGTAATGTGCTTCACCTAAGTGAAAAGATGAAAGTTCTTGACATTAAGGAAAAAATATATCATATGCTGAGGTTGCTAAGACCTATGGTAAATCAAATTTTTATCCATGAAATTGTGAAGAAAAAATAAATTTGTGCCAAGTTTGCTATTACACCTCAGACTGCAAAAGTTGTGGTTGCAGTGCATGATAAGTGTTTAGTTAAGATGGAAAAGGCATTAAAAATGTGGGTGGAAGATGTGAACAGAAAATGTGTTTCACTTGACCATGATGACAGTATGCCAGAAAGCATTAAACGTATACAAAGACTTCAAGGGATCCTTTGAAATAAGGGACACAAAGCCGTTTACTACAACTACAGGATGGTTATGCAGTTTCAGAAATAGAATTGGACTGAAAAATATAAAAATTACTGGAGAAGCTGCATCTGCTGATAGAGAAGGTGCTGCCACAATTCTGGTAAAGTTGAAGTTAAGGAGAAGAGATATCATCCAAAGCAAGTCATCAATTGCAATGATTGGGCTCTCTGGAAGAAAATGCCCAAAAGAACCTACATTCATAAAAGCGCAAAGGAGGCACCAGGGCGTAAAACATGGAAGGACAGATTAACACTGGTACTATGTGGAAATGCTGCAGGACATACAATAAAGCCAAGCACAGTGTAAAAAGCAGAGAACCTCCCCCAAACAAAAATTATCTGCCTGTGTTCTGGCAACATAGTAAGAATGCAGGGGTGATGGCTGTCCTGTTTATGGAATGGTTCCACCAATGCTTCATCCCAGAAGTGTAAAAATACTTGGAAAATTAAAAAGAAATCGTTAAAAAAATTCTTGGAAGAGGAAGTGTTGAAATTTAAAGTCCTAATAAAAGTAGACAATGCACCTGGCCATCTGATTGCTAGGAAAATGAAAACGTTGAAGGTGCATTTTTACATTCAAATACAATTTCACTGCTTCAGCCCCTTAACCAGGGTGTCATTTGGTTTGTCAAGGCCACATATATTCACCTGATATTTGATCACATTTGGTCATCAATTCACGCATACCATAATCTGGACATAATGCACAACTGGAAATAATTCACTATTGCTGATGCAATAACATTTGTAAAAGCTTCAATGTATGAGTTAAAACCAGAAAATGTAAATGATGCCTGGAAGAACTTATGAAGTGAAATCATGAATGACTTTAAAGGCTTCTTGGGGATTGATGAAGTCAGGAAAATTATTTATGCAGCAAGACAAGTTAGTGGAAGATGTGCTAATGTGCTTCACAAAGATGTGCAAGATCATGTTGAAGGCCCTTGAGAAGTGTCAACAAATGAGGAACTGAAAGAACTTGTTGAGTCATCTATAGAGGAAGAGGAAGAAAAACTGAAGCAAAATCAGAGATGTGGACATTATTGATATTTGCCAGTGTTTTGAATTGTGCAGATATTAAAAGTCAATTTAACAGAATATGATCCTCACATAAAACACAGCATTAAAGTCACCTGTATGATCACCAGAGGATTACAACCTCTGCAGCAACACTTTGATGAGTTAGAGAAACCAACTTCTGAGTACAATGTTATTCCAAAAGATATTGGCAAAAAAAACCCTTCAACTATCAAGGATCCTTGACCATCAACATCTTCTGCTTCTGACATCCAACCATTGAGTTGTCATGGTTCGATGATTCAGGATCACCTGATGTAGGTGGTCCTTCTTATATGTGGTCAGAAGGTCCGTAGTAGCCTAATGCAATGCCACAATGCCTACATTATTCACCTCACTTTATCTCATCATATAGACATTTAATCATCTCACATCATCATAAGACTATAGTACAATAAGATATTGTGAGACCACATTCACATAACTTGTATTACTATATTGCTAGAATTGTTCTATTTTATAGTTGTTAATGTCTTACTATGCCTAATTTATGAATAAACTCATCAAAGGTATGTATATACAGAAAAAAAACCCATAGTATATGTATCTTTTAGTACTATCCAGTTTCAGGTACCCATTGGGGGTCTTGGAACATCTTCCCAGCAGATAAGCAGGGACTGCTGTACTAAAATTCATACACCCCTCTGACTGCAGATGTAATCTAGTGGTCTTTGGCAGGAGGGGATTGAAAAAAATATGATTTAACTTTTTGGTATTAGAAATGAACAAGCAACTAGCCTCATGACAAAAATTATAAGTATAAAAAATCGCCTGAGGAAATAATACTTGAGTTTGTATGCACATAATATTGACTCAGAATATATAAAGATTAAGTGGAGAAAATTATACATCAATCAATAAATCCATAATTTCAATGAGATATTTTAATGTCTACTTTCAAGAAATGAAAAAGACAATATTTCTTAATATACAAGTGTTTGTTAAACAGTTAATAAATGTTTCTAAGAAAAAAAAACTACAGAAGCATTTATTAGAGAAAAAATGCACAAACTTTCAATCACGTTCAATCAAAGGTAACTGAAAGTACATTGAGTGATTATGCTCAGGTACAAGAAACAGGAAACACACAGAATCTGCCTGATAGCAGATTCTCACATGGAAGGACTGAGTCAGAGCCGTCACTGCCCAGTGCGGCAGAGGAACAAACTCCAACGTGGTTCTTTTGGATGGCACCACTGTAGCTGTCATGGTGGAATTAGGAACACATAGTCGCTAGTGGTATTAATAGAAGGTGTTTACTATACAAATTAGACCTTAAACAAAGATGATCTAAAGAAGAGTGGAGTTAGTGCTTCAGAGAACATTCTCTATGATGACAGTCTACATTTGTTGTCTGGTGGACACATACGGGCTTACAGGAGAATCCAAACTGTGCCGGACCTTTGATGCTGAACTTTAGAGACAATTGTAGAAGCCTACAGCTGAAATCAAATGGAGGTCAAGCAGTAACTGGTGGTTTCAAGGATATTCTTGATTCTTGGGGAAAAGGATAAAGAAAACGGTCTGGAGGCAAGTGTTTGCAAGGACGTATACATCTGTCTTACTTATACAAGTGGCTCCAAAACCTGTCTAATTTTATTTTACTTCTGCGTTCCACGTTTCATGTAAGTTAGGTGTTGGTGATTTCTCACATGAAACCACAAAGGCAACAGATCCTAGAAACTGAAGTTCACATTACTCACATTGATATAACAGTCAAGAAGGGTCATCTCCAATTCCAGATTTTATTGTCCTCTTCTTGTCCTCACAGGTCTCTTTTCTTTTTTAAAAAAATGTTAGTTGCATTTTATTTGCATACTTTTGTGGTATATATAACATAAAATTTACCACTTAAATAATTGTAATAACTATGTATAGTGCCAGCTGGGTACTAGACTAATCAAGGGGATCACTTTGTAAATTACACAAAGATCCAACCACTATGATGTATACCTGAAACTACTATAAAATAATATTGAATGTCAACTTTAATTGAAAAATTAAAATTACAAAGTTTGCCACCTTAACCATTTAAAATTTTTTTTTCTATTTGAATGTATTTATTCATTTTTTAACATGCTTTTTTGGTTAAAGTATACAGTACATTGGTTAGACATCTATCTAGTTCACAAAACGATCCCTTCCCTGACCTTCCACCGAGCCAACATATTACTGCAAACTGCATCCCCTATGCTGTGCTCGCCATCCCCATGACCGTCCATCAGCTACTAATTTGTACTTCTTTAGCACTTCACCCCATTCTCCCAGCCTTGCAAACCGCCCTCCCCTCTGTCTGACACCAAATTGTCCACTATATTTGTGAGTCTGTTTTTGATTAGTTTGTTCCTTTTATTCCTTAAATTCCACATATAAGTGAAATTACATAGTGTTTATCTTTCTTTGTCTGACTTAAATACCTTTTAGGTCCATCAAAGCAATATGTTTTTCCATCCCCTTCCTTTTCATATGTAGGGGTCTTGTTTTCTTATCCTTTTAGCCACTCTATCTTTTGGTTGGAGCACTTAATTCTTTTCCATTTAAGGTACTTATTGATAGGAATGTAGTTGTTACCATTCCTTATTCCTGTTTTTGATACATGTTCTTTCTTCTTAAAGAAGTCCCTCTAACATTTCCTGTAATATGGGCTTGGTGGTGATAAATTCCTTTAGCTTACTTTTGTCTGGGAAGCTCTTTATCAGTCCTCCAACTCTAAATGATAGCTTTGCTAGATAAAGTATTCTTGGTTGTAGATCCTAGATCTTCATCCTGTTGAATGTTTTGTGCCAAGCCCTTCTGTCCTGCATAGTTTCTTTAGAGAAATCAGCTGCCAGGCTTATGAGTTTTCCCTTATAAGTAACTATCTGTTTTTCTTTTGCTGCTTTTAATACTCTTGCGTTGTATTTCACCTTTGGCATTTTAATTATGATGTGTCTTGCTGTTGGGCCTCTTTGGATCCCTGATTTTGGGAATTCTCTGAGCTTCCTGGGGTTTTATGTCCATTCCCTTCACCAGGTTAGGAAAGTTTTCCATCATTATTTCTTCAAATAGCTGTTCAACATCTTGATTTTCTTCAGTTACACCAATCAGACAAATATTTGGAGCCTTGGTAGTGTCCCATATGCTCCTTAAATTATTTTTATAGTCTTGGCATCTTTTTTTCTTGCCGTTCTGATTGAGTGTCTTTGGCTTTCCTGTCTTCTAGATAGGGCATTTGATCCTCTTCTTTAATCACATTGTTTATTCTATTTAATATACTTCTCATCTCAGATGTGATCTTCATTTCTGATTGGTCCCCCTTTATAATTTCTATTTACATTTTTATGGGTTTTTTTTATCTTATTGTTAAATTTCTCACTGAATTCATCCCTAAGTTCACTGAGCATCTTTATAACCAGAGTTTTGAACTCTGCGTCTGTTAGATTGCTTGACTCCATTATTTTTGGATCTCTGTTCTGTTCACTCATATGTTTTCTGCTTCTTTGTCTTTCTATTTTGGCTGCCTTTCTGTGTCTGTTTCTATGTACTAAGCAAAGCTCCTAAGTCTCCCGGTCTTAACTAGTGCAGCTTTGTATGGTAGATGTCCAGTAGTACAATCCTTAGAGGGGTTCAGCTGCAGGCCAAGTTTAGTCTCAGCCTGTGCCCCTCCCGGACCACCTGTTAAGATTCAGCAAGCAATCCACAGATGCTCTGCTTATAGTTGCCTCAAAAGGCCACACCAGAAACTGAGGCAGCCTCCAGTGTGAGTCCAGTGTGAGTCTCAGCAAGGAGCACCTGACTCGCTTAGGATACAGCTGGATGTGGCTTGGGTGGGGCCTGAGTTGGGGTTGGCGGTTTTGCAGGGAATCCTCTGGGCTAAGCAACCTATTTATCCTGTCTGATGACCTCACGGCAATGGCGGCGCTGTGTCCATGCACTATGTGGGGGGAGGGCTCAACAGGGAACAATGGATACTGCCCATACTTCTGTAGAGAGCAAATCCTGCCTTAGCCCTCACTCCAACATCTCCCTGTTAGTCCCTGGTGCCCCCTGTGAGCAGCCAAATCGGCAATGGTGCTCAGAGCGAGCAGGTCTGTCACTGCAAAAATCTGCTCGTGGACGCGGCCCCTTTAAGAGGTGTCTGTCACTGCTACAGCCTCTGTGTCACTCAGCTGCTTGGGACTGGGTAGCCCCATGTCCTCACCCCATCTACCTTCTGCCATTGCAGGGTGCTTTCTTGGATTTCTCCCTAGTTGTATGGCTTGTTCCTCTAGATCCCAGATGATTTTTCCTTGCTGCTGCTCCTCGTTTCCATCTCAACTTTGATTTGGTCACCAGAGGGATGAACAGAGCCTCTATCATCTATGCCATTTTTTTTCTCCTCACAGGTCTCTCTTCTTCATGCGAACTCCATAGCTCAAATCCCAACCAGAAAGAATGATAAAGAGCAAGGGACTATAGATTAAAATACTAATTTGCATGAGACTATATTCTGTGATGAACTCTGCACCCTTACAAATTTATGCCAAATATTTATTGGCAGGGAAAACAAACTAAGGCTCTTTCAGGCCAATGAAATGATAGTTTTCTGTTAAGAAAGGTGGAATATATATATAAATTTATATATATAATGGGTAAAACATATCCAGTACTTGTCACAGGAGGCCAGTAGGGAAAAAAACCAACAAATACCAAAAGTGTCATTTTTCGATCATCCTTTCCTTGTAGGTCAATTACAAAATTATATAAAAATTAAACCTACTTGTATATTAGAAATATACTTCCATTCACCCATGGATCTAACAGACTTCAAAATAGAAATACAAAAATTTTACTGACTAAAGGGGAAAAAAGCTTGTTAAATTTAGTAACTGTTTCTTAAACAGTACCTACAGAATTCTCACTTCAAAATTTACTTGCAAAAGTAAGTAGAACTCCATACTACAGAGAATCACTTAACGTCAGTAATAAAGACCATATATGTATAACATTTATGACATTTCTTTCATGTCCTGACATTTCTAGAATACCCTACTTGGTTTTCACTGGGCTACCCATATTATTTACATTGATATAACTTATTTCCGACGCAGTTTTCACACTACTTTGAAAATGTTTGTTAAAATTAAAAAATTTGTCTCATTTTTCAGTTATACAATTTCTATCCAGTGTGCATTCTCACATGGTTTTGTAGGACTTCGAATACTGTTCACATTCAGTAGAACTTTATCCACTTTGATTTTTGTGTGTGTGTGTGTTTTCCCAAGGAAACCAGACAACTCAAGGCTTTTCCATATTCTTTACATATATGGCATCTCTCCAGTGTGCATCCTTACATGTCCACAAAAGGTTCTCCATATTCTTTATATTCATAGACTTTCCCTTAGGTATGAGTTCTTTCATGATTTCGTAAGGAACTGGGACGACTGAAGGCTTTACTACAATTTTTACACTGATAGGGTTTCTCTCCAGTGTGAGTTCTTTCATGTGTTCGTAATGAACTAGGACAATCAAAGGCTTTCCCACATTCCTTACATTTACAAGGTCCGTCTCCAGTGTGTTTTATCATATGTCTTTGGACATTAGAGAGAGAAATGAAGGCTTTCCCACATTCCTTACATTCATAAGGTTTCTCTCCACTATGAGCTTTTTCGTGTTTTTGAATGGAACTGAGATAAGTGAAGGCTTTCCCACATTGCTTACATTCATAAGGTTTCTCCCCAGTATGACTTCTTTCATGTTTCTGAAGGGAACAGGGAAAACTGAAGGCTTTACCACATTCCTTACATTCATGAGGTTTTTTTCTAGTATGAGTTCTTTCATGATTTTGAAGGGACCTGGGAGTACTGAAGGCTTTACCACATTCTTTACATTCATATGGCTTTTCTCCACTATGTGTGCTTTCATGGTATTGGAAGTAATTGGGACAATCAAAGACCTTCCCACACTCCTTACATTTATAAGGCCCATCTCCAGTGTGCTTCATCATGTGTCTTCGAAAGTTGGTAAGAGAACTCAAGGCCTTCCCACATTCCTTACATTCATAGGGTTTCTCTCCAGTATGATTTCTTTCATGTTTTCGAAAGTAACTTGGACAACTGAAGGCTTTCCCACATTCTTTACATTCATACGGTTTCTCTCCAGTATGACTTCGTTCATGTTTTCTAAAGTAACTTGGACAACTGAAGGCTTTACCACATTTTTTACATTCATAGGGCTTTTCTCCACTGTGTCTCCTCTCATGACTTCGAAAGGACCTGGGACAACTGAAGGCTTTACCACACTGCTTACATTCATATGGTTCTCTCCAGCATGAATTCTAAAGTAACTTGGACAACTGAAGGCTTTGCCACATTTTTTACATTCATAGGGCTTTTCTCCGCTATGTATCCTTTCATGACTTCGAAAGGATGTGGGACAGCTGAAGGCTTTACCACATTGCTTACATTCATAAGGTTTCTCTCCGGTATGAATTCTTTCATGTTTTCTAAAGTAATTGGGACAACTGAAAGCTTTACCACATTGTTTACATTCATATGGTTTCTCTCCTGTGTGAGCTATTTCATGAATTCGACAGTAGCTGAGACAACTAAAAGCTTTACCACAGTGCTTACATATGTACGGTTTCACTCCAGTATGAATCCTTTCATGCCTTCGAATGGATTGCCGATACTTGAAGGCCTTCCCACATTCCTTACATTTATATGGCTTTTCTTCATATTCTTGATACTCATATGGTTTGGCTGTAGTGTGAGATCTCATGTGCCTATTAAAGGATGAAAGATGCATGAAGACTTGTCCACATAAACTGCATTCACATAGTTTTATTCCAGTAGGAGTTTTCTTTTTCTGATTATGATTTGGAATATGGCTGAACGTTTCTCCACACTGACTACTTCTTTTACTTTTATTCAGTCTCTCCACTGTGTGACTGCTGTAAAAAGTGAAACGCATATTACTAATGTCTTATTTGTTAAAGATTTCATATTACTAGTTATTACAATGACATTTTTTACCATAATCAAGGAAAGTGTAAGTTTTCAGTGCTTTCTGACTGAAAGTGAATATGCTAAATGCTCTGCAAGAGGGCTCTGTCATAGCTATTATCAAAACAGCGCATTCATAAATGGGGTTTCAAATACTGTTTCCAAATGCACTATTTTTGAAACATTAAATATCTAAGTCATATTTGAGAAAAAAATTTTGATGAAAATATTCCAAGACTAAATAAATTTGAAACTTTGGCTGACTTGTTTTATATGCTGCTTTAAAATTTTTATGACATAGCATGAAGACAGTGTCATCCCGGTAGGACATTGCTTTCTCATATGAGTGAGACTCACCTTAAATTTGTCCCAGGCATTTCATAGTGAGCTTCCATGTCATGGTCTTTGCGTATTTCCCCTAAAATGCAAACCAGAAAAAAATCATTATAAACTATAAAACTTTATAGAAAAATTGTTGCACAATGAGCTGTGACCATGCCTAGTTTATCTACCACTGTATTCCCTTTCCATATTTCACTTCCTGGAACTCCACTGATGAGCAAGCAAAGCTGGTTTTCTAATCAACTAAGCAAGTAAGTTAGAATGTTTTCATTCTTACCTATTGAAGCCAAGTTCCTGAAGGTTTCCCGCATCACATCTCTATAGAGTTTCTTCTGTGAAGAATTCAGTAAAGCCCACTCCTCCAGGGTGAACTTCACACTCACATCCTCAAAGGCCACTGAGTCCTAAAACATTCCAAATATGTATAAAGAAGAATGGGTAAGATGAACAGCACTAGGAATCTATACTCAATTCATAAGAAGTTCACATATGACTTCGTTGTCAGAACTATTTGTTACTAGTTCTCTCCACACTCCCTTCCTCATAAATTAAACAGTATCATTAACACATGGAATTTATTGCTATGTTTTTGCAATCACATGAGTATTCATTGCTATCTAATATCAGGACACAGAGTGCCTTGGAGAAATGACAGAAATGCTATACAAATGAAACAAATATTTCCATTTTAAGCACATCAATTCGTTGTGAGAAAAACTCATCTCCTTTATTACCCACCATATCATGCATCACTCCATGAAGCACAGCATTATATCTGTATGAGCTTTTAATGAAAGCACAATAAAGAACTAGAAGTTTTTTCTTCTATTTTCATCACCAAACATGAGAGGCCAGTAGGCCTGTGAAATCTGACTTGTAACAAGATCCAATTGTTCACACTATCCTGAAGCACTCCAGGCCACTAGAAGTCGTCAGATCCAGTTGGCTGAATGACAAATATTCTTGTGGAGCAGTATAAATTATAACGGGTTTGTAAAACATTTATCACAGAATCAGTTTTTCCTTCTTTTCTGTCTGATTTCTTGGAGGTAGACAATTATTTGGAAAATACAGCTCAGACATGAGGAAGGCATGACAACTTAGACATCCCCCAAATCCCTATACTCATGAGTCTCAGGGTTGCTTCCTACCAATTTTTAGGATGTATAGGAACATACACTGAGATGATAAAATCAGAGGAATTCTTCCTGGCAGAATCCTAACACTAACCTGGGCCTTGATGACTTTGAGGAACAGGTTAAGACATGGAATTTGCAAGGGAGTTCACCAAAGTCCACAATGGATTGATGATTAATTTATATGATTATAAAATACATAAAGAGTTCAAAGTGCTTTCCTCAAAAACAAAACAAACAAAAAACACCATAAAACTCCCTTTCTCGAATTTCAGCAGCAAGTGATATCCAGCCAGCCACTCTAGAGGCTCTCCTTCCAACTTCTCTCAATTCCAGGTTCCCATGTTGGCACAGCAACATGACTGCTCATTCTAAGAATAGGAACCCCAAGTGGCACAATCCTGCTTAAATGCTGGTCCTTGAAAGAGATAAATAACCCAGTGATATGCATGTGCAGGGAAAAGGTTTCCACTCACTTGATAGAGCAACAGCAAAGTAAGAACACCTCTCTTGTTGTGGGCCCAACGAATAAGATGAGCTGCCTGGCTCAGCCCTAATTACTCTTTCTACAGCAGATCTGTAACACTGGCTCATAACAAAGTCCTACTACCTACTGTGCAGAAGAGAGTGAAAATGAGCAGGCCCAAAATTATATATCTTTACAAACACTGGGTAACAAAGTTTATCCTTTGCTGGTGTAAGTAAACTGGCATTTCAAGAGTGACCCAACACCCTTAAAGATAAGTGTTCCTCAGGTGTTTATGTAAACAATATTGTATATAGTAAACTCCTATTTTCCTTTCAAGAGTCTGTAATTTACATGTTCATCAGATGGTACTGACATGATTAGCCTCCAGAATACACTCTGGGCATTGAGTCTCGACTGAGTATTACTGGTAGACAGTAATTCACACATGAACTCATAACTTCTTGTTTGAAGAACTGAGCTCATCCTATGTGAGTATATTAAGAGACAACATTTGAAACCTTGCCCCTGGTTTCCTCCAGACTAAATTTAATTTATTACCAAACAACACTAATAAAGAATATTTAATGGTCCTCGTGGGAAAATTGAAATTTTTTTCTTGGGTAATATCAAATAGAATGAAAAGATGAAAAATGTTCTTAGAAATAATTCAGTGGTCACCCAGATGTCGCCTGTCCCAAATAATATCTTTTTAAAGTCCATAAAGTCACCCAAACAGACTCTTCAGAAGTCAACAAAAACTACTCCTCCAAACCTAGTAGGAAGAACAAATGTCTGTAAGTGGACTATCCTCTAAAGCACAAAGTGGTGGCCTACCTAACATACATCAACAATTTTTAAGCTACAGTATTCCAGACAGACCAAAAAAAAAAAAAAAAAAAAAAAAAAAAAAAAGGACAGTGTCTTCCATGGGCCAGCAATTTAATATAAGACGTTGGTCAAAAACAGAGAGGGCATTGTAGAGCAATGGCAAACATCAAGAACACTTGAATATATGGAGCAAGGACAAACTTAGATCTAATTGAAAAAATGCTCTGTATTCCTCTCTATTCCATGGCTAATAGCCAATTCATTGCAGTATGAAAAATGAAACGAAGGCACTTTTTAGAAGTCATGTATTGATATAAGCATAGGGAAAATTTTCTCATATGACAAAAACAATGTCATAAAGCCAGAGACTAACAAATATATTAAATATATCAAATATATTTAAATATATATCAAATACGTCAAATGTATTAAAATTAAGGTAATTAAAAGAAACAACAAAGTAAGAAAAATGTCAGCCATACATGCACTATAAAAGGTATAGTTTGCGGTGTAAAAATGAACAGATGCACAATTTAAAAATGGAAAAAGAAGCAAAACATTTAATAGAAGATAAAAAAAATGTTCAGAAATGCCCATCATCTTGGCAATGAGGTAATAAAATGTTCACTAGCTACCATTTCACAATGATTAGAATAAAAATTAGTCAATTTAATAATCCCAAGTATTGAAGCGTGTTGAACTATTCAGAACAAATCAATAAATTATGCACAAATGGAGGATCAAGTGATACACTCCACTGCTGTTGCCTGTAAATCTGAACTGGATCACTACAGTCCAGCAATTTTTCAATGATGTCCACAGAATTTTATGTGCATTTGAACTTGGAGACTCATACAAGAGTAGCATGTACTATTATGAAGAGATCTGGAGGATTCATCAATAGATAAAATAAAGCAAAGTGTTTCCAAAATATGAACACGTTATATATCTATAGCACTCTATTTTAAGCTGATAGACATTTAAGTCTGAATATACTCTATGAGAACTACATTTTTACCCCTTTATGCTTATGTTATTGATGTCATGTTTTAGATATTTCTTTGTTTTATATCTCCTAACTACTTAGTTTTTGTTTGATACTTTTTCCTTCTGATCTTTGTAGTAACTTTTAAAATGTCTGATTTGCTATATTTATTAAATATTTTGCTTTATCTATTCCTTTCTTATATTTTCTTATTTCTGGTTATGGTCTTTCATTCTCTGCTTAAAGAAGACTTTTTCACATTTCTTATAAAGCTTATTTAACAGTGATGAGCTCCTTCAGTGTTGGTTTGTCTGGTAAACACTACCTCTCCTTTAATTCTGAATGATAACCTTGCTGGGTAAGTTAATCTAAGTTGTAGCTTCCTTTCTTTCAGCATTTTAAAAATGTCCTGCCACTCCCGGCTTTTAAAGTTGTTGCTGAGAAATCAGCTGCCTTATAGAGTTTCCTTTGTATGTAACTTGTTGTCTTCCTCTTGCCTCCTTCAACATTGTCTCTTTAACTTTTTCCATTTTAATTACAATCTGTCTAGGTAAGGGTCTCTTTGAGTACATCTTGTTTGGAGCTCTCTGTGCTTCTTGGACCTGGGTGTTTGTTTCCTTTCCCATGTTAGAAAAGTTTTCATCTATTCTTTCTTTAAATAAAGCTTCTGTTCCTTTCTCCTTTTCTTTTCCTTCTGGGATCCCTACAATGCAAATGTTTGAATGCTTGACATTATCCAGGAGGTCCCTTAAGCTAACCTCATTTTTTAAAAACTGTTTTTTCCTTTTGCTCTTCTGACTGGTTGATTTCCACTAGTGTGGAACAAAATAGGAGGTATCATGGTCCCTGATATCAAAGTGTACTACAAAGCCACAATAATCAAAACAGTATGCTACTTGCATAAGAACGGATACATATATAGATCAATAAAATAGACTAGACAGCCCCCAAATTAATTCTTGCTTATGTGGTCAATTAATCTATAACAAAGGAGGCAAAGATATACAATGGCGTAAAGACAAGTTTCTTCAATAAGTGTTGTTGGCAAAACTGGACAGATACATGTAAAAAGGTAAAATTGGACCACTTTCTTACACCTAAACAAATATGAACTCAAAATGGACTAAAGACTTAAATGTAAGACCTGAAACCATGAAACTCCTGAAAGAAAACATAAGCAGTAAACTCTTTGACATTGCTCTTAGTAACACCTTTAAAGATATGTCTCCTCGGGCAAAGGCAATAAAAGAAAAAATAAATAAATGGAATTACATCAAACTAAAAAGTGTTTGCACAGCAAAGGAAACCATCAACAAAATGAGAAAACCTACTCAATGGGAAAAGATAGTCACCAATGATACGTCTAATAAGGAAGAGATTAATATCCAAACTATATGAGAAACTCATACAACTTAACACCAGAAAAACCCCCAAACAACCAAGTTAAAAAATGGACAGAGGACCTAAATAGATATTTCTCCAAGGAAGACATACATAACAGACATGAAAAGATGCTCAATGTCACTAATCATCAGGGAAATGTAAATTAAAACCACAATGAGATATCACTGCACACCTGTCAGAACAGTTATCATCAATAAATCAACAAGCAACAAATTTTGGTGAGGATGTAAAGAAAAGGGAACTCTCATGCAGTGTTGGTGGGATTGCAAACTGGTGCAGCCACCATGGAAAACAGTATGGAGGTTCCTCAAAAAATTAAAACTAGAACTACCAGATGACCCAGCAATCTCACTTCTGGGTATTTATTCGAAGAAATAAAAAACACTAATTTGAGAAGATATATGTACCTCCTATGTTCATTGCAGCATTACTAGTAATAGCTAAGATATGAAAGCAACCTAGATGTCCATCAATATATGAATGGATAAAGACAATGTCACATATTACATATAATATATAATGGAATATTACTCAGTAATATAAAAGAATAAAATCTTGTTATTTGTGACAACATGGATGAACCTAGAAAGATTCTGCTAAGTGAAATACGTCAGACAGAAAATGACAAATACTATATGAATTCAGTTATATGTGGAATCTAAAAAAAAAAAATGCAAAAGAATAAATGAAATAGAAACAGACCCATAAGATATAAAGAACAAGCTGGTGGTTGCCAAAAGGGAATGGGTGGGGGATGGGAATTTTAAAATGCCAAGATGGCTGAGTTAACTAAGGTCCTTATTGGTCTCTCTAGATTGTTATTGCAAAAGGCTACTTTCTGGTCCCCCTCCTATAATCTCACCCCCTGGAAAAGTGTCTATCTTTCCTTCAAGGGGTGGTTTTTCTAAAATCAAAATACAATCATTTTACTTCCCTAGTTGAAGCCCTTCCATGACTACTCGGTGTCTCAGGACAGACTACTGTCTGGTCAGTATATTAGTCAAGGCCTTTGAGGCTCTAGCTCCTACCTGAAAAATATGTGTGTGTGTGTGTGTGTGTTATATTTTATATTATAATATGTAATATATATTACATATCGTGTATTACATTATGTAATATATGTTGAGAGAAAGAGTCTACATTGAAAGAACTACTTGCTTTCTAGTAACATGAGGAAGAAAGTAAAATGTGTCCCCTCTCGCCACTCCTAGTCAACATTGTACTGGAATTCTTTTTTTATTTTTATTTTTCTACTGGAATTCTTTGCTAATGTCATTAAATAAGAAAAGAAAAGAAAAGGTATACAGATTGGGAAGCAAGAAATAAAACTGTCTTTGTGGCATATGACAAGATTATCTAAGGAGAAACTCTCAAAGAATCCATAATAGCAAAGGAAACCCCTAGAACTAATAAGAGAGTAGAAGAAGGTTAAAGGATAAAAGATTAATATACAAAAGGCAATTGTTTTCTATAGATCCTCACACACACAAAAAAACTGAACTAATCTTTGACAAACGACCAAAGGCAATTCAATGAGTAAACAGTTTTTACAACAAATAGTAAAGGACATTCATAAGTCAAAACGAAAAAAATAAAATAAAATAAAAAGAATATATAAATGGATTTTACATTTTTTCATAAATGAACTTAAAATGGATCATAGATTTACTATAAAATGCAAATAAAATGCAAAACTACGAAACCTGTAGAAGACAGCATAGAAGAAAATCTAAGTGACTTTGAGTTTGGTCATTAATTTTTAGATACGACAACAAAAGCAAGATCCAAGATAGGGAAAAAAAAAAGTCTAACTACAATAAAATGGAAAACTTCTGCTCAGTAAAACAGTATTAAGAGAATGAAAATACATTCTGCCATAGACTGGCAGAAAAGCTTTGTAAATCACTTACATGATAAAAAAACTGGCATCCAAAACATTCAAAGAATTCTTAAAACTCAACGAAAAGAGGGCAAACAACCCAATTAAAAATGGGCAAAGATCTGAACACACACTTCACCAATGATATACAGAAAGCAAATAACCTCATATATTAGGAAATTGCAAATAAAAAAATGAGATATCAGAAAACACTTAATACAATAACTTAAATTAAAAACACTGTGGATTCAGAAATCAAAATGGCGTAAATAATAGAGACTCTGTTCATCCTTGTTGACTAAATCAAAGTTGTGATGGAAACAAGGAGCAGCAGCAAGGAAAAATCACCTGGGATCTAGAGGAACAAGCCATACAACTAGGGAGAAATCCAAGAAAGTACCCTGCAATGGCAGAAGGTAGGATGGGGCGAGGACGCGGGGCGACCCAGTCTCGAAAGCCTGAGACAGAGGCTGCAGTAGTGGCAGCGGCAGACACCTCTTAAAGGGGTCGCATTCGCAAGTGGATTTCCGCAGTGAAGGACCTGCTCGCTCTGAGCATCAGTGCCAATTCGGCTGCGCACAGGGGGCACCAGGGACTAACAAGGAGACATTGTCGGAGTGAGGACTGAGTGAGACTCGCTCTGTACAGAAGTGCCAGCAGTATCCATTGTTCCCTGTTAAGCCCTCCCTCAATACAGTGCATGGACACAGCACCACCACTGCCGTGAGGTCATCAGACTGGATAAATAGGTCGCTTAGCCCAGAGGATTCCCTGAAACCTCACCTCCCCCAACTCATGGTACCACCCAAGCCACATCCAGGTGTGTCCTCACTTAGTCAGGTGCCCCTTGCTGAGCAGCACCAAGACTCACACTGGAGACAGCTGCTTCGGTTTCTGGCGTGGCCTTTTGAGGCAACTATAAGCAGAGCATCTGTGGACTGCTTGCTGAATCTTAATAGGTGGCCCTGGAGGGATAGAGGCTTGAGCTAAATTTGGCCTGTAGCTGAGCCCCTCTCAAGACTGTATCACTGGACACCTACTTCACAAATCCACACTAATAAGACCAGCAGACTTAGGAGCTTTGCTTAGTACATAGAAACAGACACAGAAAGGCAGCCAAAATGGAAAGACAAAGAAGCAGAAACCCTATGAGAGAAGGAAACAGAGATTCAGATATAATGGAGTCAAGTAACCTAACAGATGCAGAGTTCAAAACACTGGTTATAAAGATGCTCGGTGGACTTTTGGGAAGTGTAGATAAATTCAGTGAGAACTTCAACGAAGAGATAAAAAACATAAAAATAGAAATTGAAATTATAAAAGGGAACCAGTCAGAAATGAACACATTATCTGAGATGAGAAGTATATTAAATGGAATAAACAAAGGAATAAACAAAGTGATTAAAGAAGAGGATCAAATGCCCTATCTAGAGGACAGGAAAGCCAAAGACACTCAATCAGAATGGCAAGAAAAAAGATGCCAAGACTATAAAAATAATTTAAGGAGCATATGGGACACTATTAAGGCTCCAAATATTCGTCTGATTGGCGTAACTGAAGAAAATCAAGATGTTGAACAGCTGTTTGAAGAAATAATGATGGAAAACTTTCCTAACCTGGTGAAGGGAATGGACATAAAACCCCAGGAAGCTCAGAGAATTCCCAAAATCAGGGATGCAAAGAGGTCGAACAGCAAGACACATCATAATTAAAATGCCAAAGGTTAAATAAAATGAAAGAATACTAAAAGCAGCAAAAGAAAAACAGATAGTTACTTATAAGGGAAAACTCATAAGCCTGGCAGCTGATTTCTCTAAAGAAACTATGCAGAACAGAAGGGCTTGGCACAAAACATTCAACAGGATGAAGACCTAGGATCTACAACCAAGAATACTTTATCTAGCAAAGCTATCATTTAGAGTTGAAGGACAGATAAAGAGCTCCCCAAATAAAAGTAAGCTAAAGGAATTTATCACCACCAAGCCCATATTACAGGAAATGTTAGAGGGACTTCTTTAAGAAAGAACATGCATCAAAAACAGGAATAAGGAATGGTAACAACTACATTCCTATCAATAAGTACCTTAAATGGAAAAGAATTAAGTGCCCCAACTAAAAGATAGAGTGGATGAACGGAAAGGAAAACAAGACCCCTATATGTTGCCTATAAGAGACTCACTTCGGATTAAAAGACACAGACTACAAGGAAGGGGATGGAAAAACATATTGCTTTGATGGACCTAGAAGATATTTAAGTCAGACAGAGAAAGATAAACACTATGTGATTTCACTTATATGCGGAATCTAAAGATATAAAAAGAACAAACTAATCAAAAACAGACTCACACATATAGTGGACAATTTGGTGATGGACAGAGGGGAGGGAAGTTTGGGGGGCTGGGAAAATGGGGTGAAGGGTTAAAGAAGTACAAATTAGTAGCTGATGGATGGACGCGGGGATTGGAAGTACGGCATAGCGAATGCAATTAGAATCAATACATTGGCTAGGTGGAGGGTCAGGGGAGGGAGCAATTGGGGAGTGGACCGTTTTACGAATTATATAGATGTCTAACTAATGCACTGTATTCTTGAAACTAATTTAAAAAATACATTAAAAAAAAAGCACTGAGAACACCAAACAATGGTAAAGATGGAGAGCGACAGGAACCCTCATTCACTGCTGGTGGGAATGGAAAATGGAAGAAAGATAGTTTCTTAAAACTAAGCCTACTCTTAACACAAACTGCAACAATCATGCTTCCTTGAATTTACCTGAATGAGTTGTAAATGTATGTTCACAAAAAACCCTACACAAAAATGTTTATAGAAACTTTATGCATAATTGCCAAGAATTAGATGTAACCAAGATATGTTTTAATAGGCAAATGTATAAACAATCAGTTATATCTATAGGATGAAATATTCTTTAGTGATGAAAAGCGATGAGGTAATGAAGCCAAAAAGATATGGAAAAACCTTAAATTCACATTGCTACTTGGAAAAAGCCAACATGACAAGGCTACACACTGCATGATTCCAAGCATAGAAGATAATGGAAAAGATAGAAGTACAAGACAGTAAAACAGCTTAGCTGCCAAGACTTGGGAGTGGGAGGGAGGGATGAATGAATAGTTGAAGCATAGGAGATTTCTAGGACAGTGAAAGTATCCTACAGTAGCCCCCACTTATCCACGGTTTTCCTTTCTGTGGTTTCAGTTACCCATGGTCAGCTGCAATCCAGGAATATTAAATGGAAAATTCCAGAAATAAACATTTCATAAGTTTTAAATTGTGTGCCTTTCTCAGTAGTGTGATGAAATCTCTGGCTGTCCCACTCCATCTCAACCTGGACATGAATCATCGTTTTGTCCAGGATCTCCATGATATATACACTCCCTGTCTGTTAGTCACTCAGTGGTCAACTCCTATCAGATTGACTGTCGTGGTATCATAGTGCTTGTGTTCAAGCAAGCATTGTTTTATTTAATAATGGCCCCAAAGCGCAAGAGCAGTGATGCCAGCAATTCATGTATGCTAAAGAAAAGCCAGAAAGTACTTCCTTTAGGTTAAAGTTCTTGAAAAAATTTTTATGCTGAGATTGCTAAGATCTACACTAAGAATGAATCTTTTGTGAAATTTTGAAGAACAAAAAAGAAATCCATCCTAGTTTTGCTATCACACCTCAAACTGCAAAAGTTACAGCCACCATGCATGGTAAGTACTGAGTTATGACGCAAAAGCCATTAGATTTGTGAGTAGAAGACATGGACAAAAAACATGTTCGATTGATGACATACTGCACCAAGTCTGTATAGTTAGGAAAAAACATACTGTATAGGGTTTGGTACCATCGAAGTTTCAGGCATCCACTGGGGGTCTTGAAATGTATCTCCTGTGGATAAGAGGAAACTACTACATATGATATATAAATGGTGGAGACATGTCATTTTACATTGGCCGAAGACCAGAGGTTGTATGACACAGCCTTAATCTAAACTATAGACTTTCATGAATCAAAGTTGTCTCATCAGATCTAACAAATGTACCACAAGATTATGAGATACAACATATATCTGTGTGGAGGCAGAGGGATCATACAGGAAGTCTCTGTACTTTCCAACCAAGTTTTCTGTAAATATAATGGCTCTTAAAAAAGAAGTCTACTAGGAAAAAAGATGAAGACACACACATTAATATCCATCCTGATGATTAACCGATGACAGAAAGAGACCATCTTTCATTCAATTAATTTGAGTTTATTTCAGTAAGCCATTATGATTCTATGCAGTCTGCACCCCAAGATATGAAAAAGAGAAACTTCTATTGATTGAGAGCCCAGCCCTATATGTCCGGAGAAGTCCAATGAGTCCCTTTCCTTTTATCAGTAGTGTCTAGAACTCCCACGTGTGGGAAAGTCCTGGAGAGACCTTACATTGCAGCCTTATGTAGAGACAAGTATTACTTCAAGAGAAAAGCAGTTAGTAACCTTATGGGAGTACCCATAAGACTGGCAGCTGATTTCTCAAAAGAAAGCATGCAGGACAGAAGGGCTTGGCACGAAATATTTGATGTAATGAAGACCCAGGATCTTCAATCAAGAATACTTTATCCAGCAGAGCTATCATTTAGAGGTGAAGGATAAAGAGCTTCCCAGACAAAAATAAGAAATTTGTCATTACCAAGCCAGTATTACAGGAAATGTTGGAGGGACTTCTTTAAGAAGAAAAAACATGTATCAAAAACAGGAATAAAGAATGGTAATAACTACATTTCTATCGACAAATACCTCAAATGGAAAAGAATTAAGTGCCCCAACCAAAAGAAAGGGTGGCGGAATGGATAAGAAAACAAGACCCCCACATATGCTGCCTACAAGAGACTCACTTCAGATTAAAAGACACAAATAGACTACAAGGGGATGGAAAAAGATATTGCCTTGATGGACCTAGAGGATAGAGCTCTGAATGAAATGGGTTGGATGGAGAAAGACAAATATCGCATGATTTCACATACACGTGGAATCTAAAGAACCAAATCAACAACAAAAATGGAAATAAACTGATAGATACAGAGAATATTTAGAGGGATACTAAATGGGAGGAGGTTTAGGGGTGACAAAAAAGGCAAAGGGATTAAGAGGTACAAATGGATAGTTGCAGAATAGACATGGAGATGTAGAATGTAGGATGGGGAAGATGGTTAATAATGTAATAAATATCTGAGGGGTACCAGATTTAGTGGGGTGATCGTTTTATGAGTTATGTAGATCTCTGATCGCTATGCTATACAACTGAAACTGGTATATTATTGTATGCCAACTATAATTGAAAAAAAATTCATTGAATTGTACAATGTAAATACAAGCAACTGATTGTCTATTATATTTCAATAATGATGGGGAAAAAAATGAAAAAGGAGTAACTCTGCCTGAGCTCCATCACATACAAATGTAGTGATGTTGTAGGTCAAGTCCATGAACTCCCACTGCTTTTAAGTCAGGTAATCCCATGGGACTCCTCAGGGAGCCTAGAGGCCTGGGAAAGGGGCGACCTCTTACAGCACCTTGGCATCCTGTAAGAGGCTGAGGAGAGGGAAAGCCCCCCCGCCCCCACAGGTAGGCCATCGCAGAAGGCCCAGGTTTGGCTCCATCACGTCTCAAGGGGGTCTCGGGAGCTGTGGTGAGCCATCGGAGTGCTGATTCCAAGTCTCAAGGCTTAATGGACTGTTGGATAGATGATGAGCACTACCTACTTTTAGAAGAGGTACCTGCAGCTCTGATGACATATAGTGTGAGACCTAGTGAAGGTTTTTATATCAGAAGCCTATGGACAACTTAGGGCCATCATGGGTCACTCCAGGAGGCATGAGAGGTTAGTGAAGCCTCTGTGGTGAAGGAGTCTCTGAGGGCACTAATAGGAGTGCCAGTTGTGTGGCAATTTGAAGAGTCTCCAGCCTTTTGTGGTAGGGGTGCCTATTAGGTGGCAAATTTGCAAAGTAACAGCATACTTGTGCTCAAGTAAAATTTGTAAAGAAGGAATATGTTCCCTCCAGAACACTGAAAGAATCTAGGAAATGTGGGTACTGAGAGGAACAAGAGCTATTTCTTCATGGTGTCAGGGAGGGAGTGGGCCTTGGCTTAAGTAATTTCTAGAAATTTAACAAAGTTGTCAATGCCTCACATTATATGCATGGCAATGTCCCATCCACTTCTTGTGAGCTCCTTTTTTCTATATTTGTATGTCCTGAATGTCCTAAGAGGAGATGACATTAATGTAATGTCCTACCTGTGTTCTTTGGACAAACCAGGATGTGGTTCAGGTCTTGCCTGCAAGGGTTGTGTGGGTTGACAAAGCTGTTGAAGACCCGTGAGCATAACCCAGTAAAGGCTTATCACGTACCTTCAGAGGCCAAGTGCAGCCTAGAGGCTGTTGAAATAGGCACTGAACAGAACAGAAATGCTAATTGGAGGCTTGAGAAATGATCCAAACTGTGTATTTGGTGGTGGCTGGAGTAACAACAGGCTGGAGGGACCAGGATATGTTGCCAGTGAGTTTTCTTAAATTAGACTTTCCTATTTTACAGATTTCTTTAAAATAAACAGAGAAATTTATGTATATTTTACTATTTAACAGTTTAATTTTAATTTTTCTGCATCGGAAACCATCTTAAGATTTAATCCCTATAAGCACTAACAGTTACAAAGTGTAAACCATACAAAATGAAAAATTTCAAATCTTTTGCTAACTAAAAGGACATGTAGTGTCATAGTTTGTCCCTTATATTTCACACCAGGGTATTTTCAGGAATAAGTAATGTATTATAATGCATTAGGGGTTTGATTTTAGCCCCTTAAATGTAGTAGGATTTTTAAAATATTTGTAAGCTTTCAATAGTTTATCTCACATCAATTATAATAGGAATTTAATTGCTTTAGCCTTTTTAAAAGTTCTTTAGGGTCAAGCACATATAAAAACCAACATGAAAGAGAAAAATGTACCTGAGAACTTAAATATATTCATCTCACATCTTTAGATTCTCTTGTCTAAACAGAACAAAAATTCTATTTGGCTTCACCATTTTCCTGCTTCCTCACCTTGTATCTGTCAGTCATCTTACACTGTCAGAGCCCAGCTGCTCAGGGACCTGGAGGCAAAGGGCTGCAGTGCACAGTCGATAAAGGAGCCAAAGGAAAGAATCAGCTCAGATGAGCAGCCTGTTTCCCACGGGACAGAAGGAAAGCCGCCTGCAGAAGGCTCCACATTCTAGACTCTCCTGCTGAGACAGAACCCCTGGAGTGGGTCAGTCCCTGGAGGAGGGGACACCTGAGTCACCCTAGGAATGAACTCTGAGACCCAACACCCTCCTCTCCCCGGGAAATAATGGAAACGCTCCCTCTCTCAGGCTTCATCTCACAGTGAGGAAACGCTCAGCTGGATTTAGTGTAAGGTTCTGACCCAAACGAACTTCTCATTCACAAACCCTAAGCCAGGTCAGAGAACTCCTAACTTTCACTGACTTTCTCCACGTGCACAAATTACACTCTGAGCGCATCTACACTGTGGATGCACAACTCAAACAAAACACCTAAAACATCGAGGCCTAAGGAAACCACAACCTCAACCTCAACCTCAGAAAGGCAGCATCACTCTCCCTCGAGTGCAAGTGCACCCCAGCTTTCCAGGGCTGCAGCTTCTCTCAGTGTAAAGGCTTCTTCCATGGTGGGTGTGAGCAGGTAAGACACCTGCAGAGGGAGGCTCCCCAGGGAGAACCACTAGGCCTGCAAGTGCTTCCCGATGCAGGTCAAGGGGGCCTTAGCTTAGAGACTCTGCCCTCCGGCCTCTGTCTCCACTGGAATAGCTTTGGACAATAAGAGATACTTTAAAAGACACAAACCCAGTGTTTGAACAACCCATAAAATTAACATATTTTTTAAAGGTGACAAACCCAAGGAAGGGCAGTGCTGACAGGACAGAACACTGAGGAAAGTTTCAAGGAGCCTCCACCCAAAGGACTTCCCACAGGACGTGTGTGCTCAGGGGAGGTCCTGGGAGGGCGCAAGGATTTCACACACCATAGTTCCAGGTGATTATTCGCTATTTTTCTCTCATGTAAAATATCCACGAGCAAAAAATAAAACCCCATTAAAAGGACCACCCATTGACTATGAAAAAATGATAAAACAGAACATGGGTCTGTTTGAAATGCGCCCTACTGGACAAATAGTTGATTATGATGTTTGAGTCAGGGAGGGGAAGTCGGTCTTTGGGAATATGGGGAGGGATTTGGAAATTTAGGCATTTATCTCCAGTCGGTTGGAGCAGAGCAGGGTGCAGTAAGGGTCCTGGATTTCACACCCAGCTTCCCAGACGCTTAGAAACTCAAGAGAAAACGGGCGTCCCCTGGGAGGGAAAGGAAGGACTGGGACCCCAAAGACCACAGTTCCTCCCACGCACAAACCCCAGAGAACAAGTCACGACTGTCCCCCTGATGACTCTCCCCGTGGTCACCGCACCATCTGGGGAGACGCGGGGCTGCGGGCGCAGAGCTGCCTAGAGAGGCTCCGGGACCGGGGCCGAACCGGGGTCCCGGCTGCCGGCCCAGCCCCCACGCTGCGTGCCGGAGGGGACTGAGGTCCGAAGGCGGCTCCGCGGACTCGGGACTTGACCTTGGGAGGCCGGGTCCCGCTACAGCCGGTTCCAACCAGCTCCTCGTCCCAGTCTCCGCACCCGGCCCCGCACACTCACCATCCCTAGGTTTCCTGGGTCCCCCGGCGACCTCCCTACGATTCCCGGTAACGGTACAGATCACAACGCGACAGACCCTGCGGCAGAACAAACTGGGGCCTTTAAGGACTAGCGACCCGCGATCTCAAGGATGGCCGGAGCAAGCAGGACGTCCGGGCTGGTGGAGGACCGTCGCCCCACCCACCTTCCCCGGGGCTGCCCCTGATTGGACAGTTCGAAAGGCCTTGCTCTTTCGCGCCTGAGCGACAGCTGGCCAGAGCTTTCGAGGGGCAAAAGGCCAGCTGGAACTCATCCTGTGGTGGACTTTTGCATTGAAATATAAGGCCGCGAGGCCATTCGTGGAACCGTGACTCTTTTTTTCACAGGTGTAGACACTTAAAAGTCACCCCACCATATGTAATAATTAGTCTGGCTCCATTTTGATCTTTTACTCTTGACAGCTTTGAGTGTCCCATCCATCGCTTCCCCACCCCCACTCATTTCGTAGTTAAAAAAAAAAAAAATCCAGTGGCCTCCCAAGCACTCTGCTCTGGTGGGAAAGTGGAACCCCGCAGCCCCAGCCTGAGCTCAGGGACTCTTCTCAGTCTAATCACATGGGGGTGAGATGTGTTCATTACATTCTCAGGTGTACATTTTACGCTGGAAAGAAATTTATTTGAGATCATTTTTTAAATGTATTCTTAGAGAACTTTGAAATGTAAAGGGCTGTGGTATCCCTAAGGTAATTCAATTACTATTTGGACTAATATAACAAAAACACTATTTTAATTTTACCATTTTGTTTTGGGTGTCATATCTAATGATTCTTTGCCGAATTCAAGGTCATGTTTTCCCCTATTTTTAAAATAAGAATATTATAGTCTTACTTCAGACTTAGGTCTTTGATCTATTTTGGTAAATTATTGTATGTGGTGTGATATAAGGATCTAACTTAATTCTTTTTGAAAAGAATATTCTTTCCTCATTCTTGGCATCTTTTTTAAAACCAGATGACCGTGATGAATGGGTTTATATCTGGAATCTCAATCTAATCCGCTGATCTTTATGTCTGTTTTTGTGTCATTGTCATACCACCTTGATTACCATTGCTGAGTTGTAAAATTTGAAATCAGAAAATGTTATTCTTACCACTTTGTTTTACTCTTTCAAGCTTGGTTTTGATATTGTGGTTGCCCTGCAATTCTATATGAATTTATGAAACAGCTTGACAATTTCTGTAAAGAAGTCAGCTGAGATTATGTCAGGTATCGTGCTGAAAATCTAGATCATTTGGGGTATTATTGCCATCTCAACAGTGTTAAGTCTTCTGATCTATGAACATGGACTATTTTACCTATTATTTAGATCTTTATATAATTTTTTTAAGGTTCGATCTTTTTTCCTTGCCTCTATTGGTTAGGGAAAAATAAAGATCAAGGAAAAAAGATGGCATCGTCCCAAGGCCTTTACTCATTTTAATTAATTTGAAATATCCATATATCCAAATATCCAAATACCCACCCAACCACACCCTAGTGCAAATCAAATTTTTGCTTATAAAAAACATTTAATGGTTATTACTAGAAATTAATTTCAAGGGAAATGTGGCTAGGAGAGAGTTTTTCTCCACATATCCTCAAAATGTTTACAGTTCTATAACTGATATCCTTAGGCATGTATGTGGATTTATTAAATAGCCATCCAACTGATGACAGTTGGACACATGGTTTGCAAATTTAAATATATAAAAGTATGTAGTCATTTTTCTGTGTCAGTATGTGATTATTATAATTATGCATTATTTTTACAACTCCCTTGCTTTTATTTATTTATTTTTTTTACCATTTGACTCCCTTTACCCATTTCTCCTACCCCATCATCCCCTGACTCTGGCAACCACCAGTTTATTCTCTATATCTATAAGTTTTGTTTGCTTTTGTTTGTGTTTTTAAAGTTTCCAAACATAAGAGTGATTATATGGTAGCTGTCTTCCTCTGTCTGACATATTTCACTTAGCTCGATGTCCTCAAGGTCCATCTGTGTTTTCACAAATGGCAAAATTTCATATGGCTGAATAACAGTCCAATGTATATGTATATATAGTGTATGTATATACACACACATATATATATACACATATACCCCACAATTTCTTTATCCACTCATCCATTTTAGGCTGTTTCCATATCTTGGCTATTGTAAATAATGCTGCAGTGAACATGGGAGTACATATATTTTTTCAAGTTAGTTTTCATTTTCTTCAAATAAATACCCAGAAATAGAACTGCTGGACCCTATGTAAGCTCTATTTTTAATTTTTAAAGGAAATTCCATACTTTTTTCCGTAGTGGCTGTACTCATTTACATTCCCACCAACAGTGCACAAGGGTTCCCTTTTCTCCACATTCTCACCAATACTTGTTATTTCATACTTGTAGATCTTTATTAAAATTTTTAATGATATTTTGCAGTTTTCAGAGTATTTATTTTCTACTTTTATTAAATTTATTCCTATTTCATTCCTTTTGATTCTACTGCAAATAGATTTTGTTAATTTCATTATCAGACTGTTCATTGCAGTGTATAGAAATAGTTTATTTTTTATATACTGATCTTGTTTCATACAAATTTGCCATACTTGATTGTCAGTTCTAACAGAGACTTTTAGTGGATTCCTTATCTCCATACCAGATAAGTCATATGCAGGTGAAGATGGTTTTACTTCTTCTTATTCAATCTGGATTCATTTTATTTCATTTTTTGGCAAAATTGTTCTGGCTAAAATCTCCAGTACATTGTTAAACAGAAATGGAAGTAGCTGGCATCTTTGTTTTCTTCCTTATTTTTGGGAGAAAACATCCAGCTTTTCACCATTAAAGATAATATTAGCTGTGGGTATCCCATATGTACTCATTATTAGGTTCAGGAAATTTTCTTTGCATACTGGCATGCTGAGTATTTCTATCATAAAAGAATGTTGGACTTTGTCAAGTACTTCCTCCGAGTCTCTTGAGATGGTCATGATATTTTTCCTTTTTATTCTATTAATGCGATGCATTACATTAGTTGACTTTGAAATGTTAACCTACCCCTGCATACCTGGAATAAATTCCTTTTGGTCATGGTGTACAATTCTTTTAAGATGTCGTTTGATTAGGTACTAGCATAAGTTGAGGTTTTAAAAAAATTGGTATTAACAGAGGAAACAGGTCTTCGGTTTGTTTTTGTACTGATAAATCTGAGCTCCCCGAGTGGCTGCCAACGTAAAGTCAGACAAGTCATTTAGCTCCCCTAAGTCTGTTTCCTTTTTTACCAAATGTCATCATACTACTGCTTCCACGTTTAGGAGTCTGAGAAGATGAAATGAGCCAACTATCCAGGGTGCTGAGTGCCTTACACTTAGTAAGCCTTCCTAAAGTGCCTCGATCATCAGAATTGGCATTCTTGTTTCTATTCTCATTGTCATTATCATCATCTTATGAAGACTTAAAAGCACCACTTCTCTCAATGGAATCTACAACATTCTACACTGTAGATGAATCCATTGTTCCCTGAAGAGTAAGGCTGAATCTGGCCTGTAAAATGACTGAGAGCTAATGCTTTAAATAAAGTTCTGTGGTGACTATTTTGATTTCTTCTGCTGGTGTTTATTTTCCCATACTTTCAAATCTTTATAATAAATGCTCTGGTTATTCGTTTATGGTAATTCATGCCTTTCCCACAAGACCGAAGAATTCAGTTGATTCTCTCTCCCACTGCTACCTCAAACACCATGTCAATATTTCAGTCAGACCACAAGGAAGAAATACTTTTAAAGTACAAACATGTATCTGTTGTTCTGCCATTTAAAGGTACTTCATGCTTCTGATCACAAAAAGGATCAGTTGCTCTCTGAATTTTACTCAGAGCCAAGAGCAACTTCTTGAACCCTGGGTCACTCATTCTATTAGGGCCCTATTCCGAGGCCATGGGAAAAATCTCTCTCTCCACGTCTACAAAGACTTGCTGCGCTCCTTCAGCGGAGCTCTCTGGCTGAGATCACCGTCTGGTAGAATGAGTCTTGGGTTCTCAGAGCTTCCCACGGTGCAGGTGGGTCCACCAACACAGTATATTCTGCTCCTTGTCATTGCAACGATGGGGATACCAGGAACCACCTCCTCTTCCCAAACACACCTCACCGATATCATGTCCACTATGCCGACCACAGTGACTAAAGGACCTTGGAAAATACCACGCTATGACCTCGGCACAGGGGCACACTGTCCCTACTGTTACCTGTGAGAAGCAGAACAACTCATGGCTGACAGTGCAAAAAGCACAGGAGCATTTCTGCCCAGATGGGGCCAGGGCTGGAACTGTACAATTCCGACACGTGCAAACACTGGGCTGGGGAAGGACAGGGATGAGACGCAATTTCCTCAGCGCCAGGTTTCTGAAGTTCAACAGTGTGAGAAAAGGGACCAGACTTCAGCATCTTCCTCAGTGAATGCACATTCTTAGTATGAGGGGTCCTTTATTTGAGGTGGAGATGGGGAATTGGGAGATAAAAGAAAAACGAAAAACCAGAGGAATTCCCGACTTGAGGAAATCGGAGTGACTTCCAGGAAACCTGCTTCCAGACTTGTTTTCCACATAGTTCTTAAAGGGAAGATGAAAAACAGATCATGAAACGGAAATATCTTCTCCATCTCTCAGTTCTCCAAGCTGAATATCCACAGAGCTTTTCTTCCTCCGTTGTACCGTGACTGTGATGCTACAGCCAGTGTGTTCGCCTGAAGGCTAAGCGCCGGCTGAAACCTGGGCCCTTCTTTTCTCTCTCCATTGAGATCGCTTCTGTTCTTCGGCTCTGCCGCTCAGTCCCCGTGTCAGATGGCCTCCAGGGGTGCTTCTCTGTCCCTGTCCCTAGGCATGGTGTAATTATCGCTGTAGTTTGGGTAGACTTTGGGTAGTTTGTCTCAGATGATATTAAAGGTATTTCCTGAGGCGGGAGGAGGAAATGGTCCGAGCCGCTCCTTAGCTGTGCATCCTATATGGAGAGGGCGCCCGTCGCGGAGGGAGTCCGCCCTTGTCAGGATGAACGTTATGTTCAGTATCGCAGACTCGCCAATCAGTGGGGGTGTTATTTAGACGAATAATAATAATATTTTCTAATAAGTCTCATTACCGCTGGATTTAATAGCGCAACCACAAGTAAGGGCTGGCTCATGACCACGGAGTGTTTGTTGTAACCACCGATGAGAAAATATAACTACCTGCTTATATTTTCATGGCATACGATTTTTTTTTTTAAGTCAAAAACTTTTTCTAAGGTTAAGCTTTCTAAACACCACGAAGTCATTTTTCTTCGGAAATGATGGCTTGTCTTTGGCCCCAAGGCTCTTTTTCGGAATCTGACTCAGGATGCCCACCTAACGCACCCCTGGAATCTGTGCCTGTGCTCCCGTTGGGTCAGACCGCGTCAGACTCCTGTTGTCAACGAAGATCAAAATGAAGTTATCGCATATGGTGAGGGGACTTTGCGGTGTCTGCCTTTGTCAGGAAGGATCACGGTTCCACGGTGGACTCGCAGCACTACGTTTCAATGCAAATGTCCTTGGAGAGGACGAGTTCTGGCTGGTTTGGGCTCGGACACTTAACTCAGGCGTCCGTAACTCCCGCAGGAGCGGGCGAGGTCCTGAGCACTGTGGGTCAGATCAGGAGCTGCGGCCCGGGCGGGTGGGCCGTTGTCTGCAGCCCGGCCGACATCTGGCTCGCTCCCGCAGCGCTGGCATTGCGGCTCCCCGGTCCTTAAAGCTCCATGTTGCTTCGTCCGCTGTGACCTGCTCTGTTTGGAAGTCGTAGGCAGGAGTCAGGGAGACCAGGAAACCTAGAAATGGTTAGTGTGGGGCTCCAGGGGTCTTAGGACCGGGACGAGGGAACCTGCTGTGGCGACCTGCCTCTCCACCATCACCGTCAGGTCTGGTGTCTCGGAACCTGAGTCCGCGGGGGACGCCGCTGGGACCTCAGTCCCCTCCTGCACACAGCGTGGGGCCGGCAGCCATGTCCCCGGGCGCCTTGTTCCGTCACTGTGCGCAGTGACTTCGGCCCCGATCCTGGAGACTCTCTGGGCAGCTCTGCGCCCACAGCCCCGCGTTTTCCGCTATGGTGCGGTGACCACGGGTAGGTTTATCGGGTGACAATGGTGACTCGGGATCGGGGTTCGTGCGTGTCTGTGTGAGGAGCTGTGGTCTGTGGGGTCCCCAGTCCCTCTTTTCTCCCCAGAGAAGACCCGTTTTCTCTCGAGTTTCCCAAATGTTTGAGAAGCACGATGCCGTCCCCCAGCCTAGGAATGGCAATAAGTCCCTAAAATTCCAGATCCCTCCTCCGGTTCCCAAACGACATCTTCCCCTAATTCACAACATCATCCTCAACTATTTGTTCTCCGAGGTACAACTCAAACAGACCCAATATTTTAATTATTTATCGTTTCCTCACAGTCAATGGATGACTGTTTTTCAATGGTTTATTTTTGTCTGTGCATATTTTGCACGAGAAAAAGGAGCCTGGAATTCGCTGTCTGAAGTCCCCGTTCTTCTCCCTGGGACCTCCCCTAGGCACAGACGTCCTGTGGGAAGTCCTTTAGGCGTAGGCTCGTCTAGGGAAGCTTTCCTGGGTGCTCTCTCCTGTCGGCCTAGTTTCAGACCAGCGCGGCCCCCTCTTGAGTTTCTCAATTTCAAACATTTATTCACTTTGTTTTATTCTCAGTTTTTAAATGAATAAAAATTTATTTAATCATTTCGACCAGAAACACAATATATTAAAAATATTTCCAAAGGGGCAAGCAAGAGGTGAACTTCAGAAAAAAAATCCAATATTATGTTGCAAGCATTAAATTCTTGTTTCCCTTTTTTCCTCCCAGTGTGGGCAGTAATATTCTGAGGTCTGTTCTTTTATTTTGGATGAGTTCAAATGGGTCACCAGGGCTTAGACTTGCAGACCAGAGTGTTCAAGTATGATTAATAGTTTAAAAAACAATTTGTCATGAAAACAATAACTATCTTTTTTTTCCTCCAAAATGCGATACTTGAGGGTTTTCTTGGTGAGCTGGCGAAGTGCTTTAAATTTTCTTCCCTCCTTGACACATATACACTGACTGGGTCTGAGTGATTTTGCTGCATTGTTCAAACACTGAGTTTGTGTCATTTAAAATATCAGTGATGGTCCCAAGAAACTCCACTGAAGAGCAGAGGCCTGAGGTCAGTGACTTGAGCTAAGGCCCCTTGACCTGCATAGAGAAGCGCTTGAAGGCCCAGTGGTTCTCCCTGGGAGCCTCCCCCTGCAGGTGTTCTACCTGCTCACGCCTCCATGGAGGAGCCTTTACACTGAGAGAAGCTGCAGCTCTGGAAAGCTGGGGTGCCTCTAAACATCAGGGAGGGGGCAGTGACGCCCTTTCTTAGGTTTTACTTGTGGTTCCCCTCGGCCTCTTTCTAGACACAGGTAGGAGTTTTGCATCCACAGTGTAGGTGCACTGAGAGTGTAATTTGTGCACATCGAGAAAGTCTGTGAAAGTCAGGAGTTCTGTGTCCTGGGTTAGGGTTTATAAATTGGGAGTTCATCTGGGTCAGAACCTTACACCGAATCCAGTTGAGAGTTTCCTCACTGTGACATGAAGCCAGAGAGGGGAAAGATGTCCATTATTCCCTGGGGAGAGGAGGGTGTTAGGCTCCCAGAGTTCATTCCTGGGGTGGCTCAGGTGCCCTTTTCCTCTTTCCCCAGGGACTGACCCACTCCAGGGGTTCTATCTCAGCCTGGAGAGTCTGGAATATGGAACCTTCTACAAGCGGCTTTCTCTCTGTCCCCTGGGAAGTGGGCTGCTCATCTGAGTGGATTCCAGTACTTGTGTTTCTTCTCTTTGGATCCTTTATCGACTGAACAGGGCAGCCCTTTGCCTCTAGTTCTCTGAGCACTTTGTCATTTCATTCCCTGTGTACATAATAACATTTTTTACTTTCTTAGGCTTAAAAATGTAAGTTTATTAAGAGATATGACGGCATTAAGGCAAAATAATTGTGTGACCGAAGAGAATTTTTGTTCCTTACAGGCAAGAGAATCTCAGGATGTGAGATGAATATGTTTAAGTTTTCAGTCACATTTTTTTTTCTACATTAGTGTTTGTCCGTATCTCTATACATCTCTATACATTCACATTTAAAAGACTAAAGCAGTTGAATTCCTATTGTATTTGATGTGGGGACAACTATTAAAAGCTTATTTAAATACTCAAAATCCTACTACATTTAAGGGGCTAACCTCAACTCCCTAATACATTATAATATGCTACTTATTCCGAAAAGACTTCTAGTTTTAGATGTAAGGGAAACACAAACTATGATTCTGCATGTTATTTTAGTTAGAAAATGATTTGAAATTTTCATTTTGTATGGTTTACACTTTTGTAACTGAGTGCTTAAAAGAATTAAAGCTTCGAATGGTTAGTAAATAGTAAATTATGGTGTATATAAATTTCTCTGTTCATTTTAAATAATTTTGTAAGACAGCAGTCCAAATTAAGAAGACTCCCTGACCACATATCCTGGTCCTCTGCAGAGCTATTACTCCAGTCACCCCCAAATACACTGTTTTGATCATTTCTTGAGCTTCCCATTAGTGTTTCTTAATATAAATCAATTAAAAATGTGTATGTTTCTTACTCATCTTTATTCTTGTAATCATTTTTAGATGTTTGATGACTCACAGCTTACGCCTCACTCCAGCTTCTTCCCTTGGTACCCCAATCTGGACAAGCTGATGAGAAAGCCTGGTCTCTCCTTTAGAGCAGGCAGAAGAGTCCAACCACAGTAGACCTGCCTGTGGGATTGGAGGGGGCAGGGGAGAAGGACAACTATTACCCGTGCAAGAGGTGACCCCATCCAGTGGTCATGTCTGAAAGAGCAGTTGTTTAAAATGAGAGTGAGAGGGGAATGGGGAAAGGCAGCCAGTAGGTGGTAGGCTGGGTCTACCCTCCTGACACTATTCATTTCCTTACGTGCCTCTGCTGCAGCTGCCCCCACCTCTGCTGCAGCACAGATCCTGACTGTTGGGGTCAAGGGAACAACACTCATGACCTCACTGTGGCACAGCAAAGGGATTAGTTCAAAGAAGACTTAAGCCCAGGATCCTTAAACTCTATAAAGAAACTGGTTGTCATGCGTGAGGCTCCTAACCTCGATGGCACTAGTTTCAGGCTCTTGGGAGGAAAAAATTAATAAATACCAGGGTAGAGAGGCAACCCCCCCCCCACACACCCCTGAAGTATATCCAATGGCTAAGAGAAAAAGCAGTTCCAGTTTAGGACAGAAGGAAGGATAAAGGTATAGGAACCTCAAACAGACCCATGGTTAAAGGTGGGGGGTTCAGTATAAGCGGGAACCACGAGAGGATTCCTTTAGGCTGATGGAGTGTTTCCCATCTTGGAGGTATAACTATGCATTTGTGAAAACTCACTACTCTTTAAACAGTATGTGCATGTACTAAAAACAATTCATTGAAAACAACAAAAATGTTTTCCCATGCTGAGAGAATGTTTAGCTCTCCAGACCTTCGACTGCTACATACTCAGCACTTCCTTCCACCACCTCGGGATTCTTAGAACTGAAAGGTCTGGCAAAGTAGGACACGGGCCACAACAGAACTTTCCTGGTACCGAGTCTGACATTAGGAAACACCCTGTAGGGCTCACCTGCCCTCATTCACACAGCTGGTGAGAGTGGCAGTGCTCCCAGTGCTCACCTCTGAGATGACACCGTATCTGGGAATGCCGTGGTCTGAAACACTGCAGTGCACCTAACAGGTCTCCCAAGACGGGCGGCCTGGGTGTACCCTAACCTGCTCCTTGGGCAGCGGCATCACGTCTCCCCAAAGCAGGTCTTGGGGTCGTTTCCAAGGCAACTCTGTGCCTGCTCTCTGCGAAACATGTTTCAATGCCACATGTGTCCCTCCGGAAATTTTCTCTGTCGATGACTATGAAGTGAAGCAGTGACAGAACCCAGAGCCCAGGTCATGAGAAACAGGTCCCTGGGACATAATCCCTAGTGTCACATAAGCATCAGCTCTGGACCAAGAAGCATATTTCACAATAGTCTCAATAATGTCTAAAGGAGACGCCCTGTCTCCCAGCTCTAGGAGTCCCTTAAGAGCCCAGCTGTCCCTAAACCCCCTTCCCGAGTTCCGTGGCACATCTCATCCTGCGGTTTCAGCAACGCATGTGCTGACCGCGCCTGCTCCCTCACCTCAGAGCTGCCTCCAGAGAGAGTGTGGAGCCGGCCCATGAAGGCCGGCGCCTACTCACCTTGCAGCGTTCCATTCCCATGGCCTGTGGGAAATGGCATCTCAGCCAGACCCTCGAAATCCCTTGGGCGTCCCTCACCTCACGTGGCTCCCAGCATGCAGTGCAGCACCACACCAAAGGAAATAGTGGAAATGCCCCAAATTTCCACGTTCCCTGAAATGCGCAGGCGCAGGAGGTGGTGCACCCCCCCCACTGTTGGAGGCCACGCCCACTGAGTTTTCGAAGGGAAGAGGCAGAAATGAGGGGAGCCGCGTGACCTGCTCTTGCAACAGCTTCCAGTGCTTTCATGGGTCCTTAAGGTGATCTCTCTTTGGTTGGAAGACTTGGAGTCTGAGGTCCCGAGGCTGCACTCGCTTCCCATCAGCAGATGTTCAAGGCTGGGTAGCAATCAAGGGCTCGATGAGGACTGGCCCGCGCCGGGGCTCACCCCAGGAGATCTGCGTGCAGTCGAGACCTCCTGGAGGTGATGGAAACGGTATCGAGGAGACCATAGTGGAAGACGTGGCGCCTGGATGTCGAAGCACAAACCTTTGTTGTCTTTCCTGAGCTTCCAGTGGGAAAGCCAAGTGAGGAAGGGTCACGAGGTGAAGAGGAAGTCGTTATAGCTGAGTGAGAGGTTGTAACAGGATAGCTGCCGCCATCCCTGGCCCTGACTCACCTCTTAAGGCTCCTGAGTCGTGCTTCTTATAGAGATGGCCGTATGGTAATGTTTGGGTTCAGGAAGTGCGAAGTCACTTTTCCATCAGGACAGGCAGATGGACACTCTTTGAGGGATAGGTTTGGGGTCCTGAATATATCCCTCTGTCACATGGAATGGGGCTGAGAAAGTTCGCTGTTAAGATCAAGTGCCTGTGAGCCTGTGATGACTTTGTGTGTGTCTGAAAGCTAGTTATTCAATAAATATCAACCTCCTCTTGTGTAACAGGCCATCTAGTAGGTGGTGCAGTGAATGAAAAACAAATATCTCTATCTCTTTGAAGCTGTCATTGTAAGAGACAAGAAACAAAATATATGGTAAGGTATGTAATCTATCAGATGATGCTTAATTCTAAGGAGGGAGAGAAAGCCAGGGAGGAGCATGGAGGGCCTTGGCTGTGTGTGCATGTGGGCCGTTGTCTCTGAGGGTTTGTGCATCTGTGTGTCTGCATCGGGATGTGTGTATAGGCATGTTCAGTGAGAAAACCTGCGTGATTTTGTATGTCTGTCTCGGGGGCTATGTGTGTATGTTCTCATAATCTGGAATGCTTTTATTTTATTTGGTGCCTAATTGCCCCAATAGCACCCCTCTCATCCTGTTTAATTGAACTGGTTGGCACAGAGAAATTCCTGTCTTCTTTCTGATTGTATTCATCATGTATTTTATTTTCTGTATTTTAAGATATTTTGACATCTTCGGTGGGCTTCCAGACAGAGGGAGACACTAACCTTCCCAGGGGCACCTAATTCCACGTTGGTAGTGGACGGCTTGCCTGGAGCACATCTTTCACTGCATACTCCATCCAGGGCCACGCCCCTACAAACCTCCTTATTTACATCTCACACACCAGGGCAATTTGTCTCCTGGCGTAAACCAGCCCAGGGCCCCCACAACTAAGGATAGTCCCTGTGTCCCCAAACCTGCTGAGATTTTTCAAACTAGCCAATTCTAAGCTGCTCACTCCGTCCTGCCTTACGTCTCCCGTGGAAACCTAAATAAAGGTCTGACCTAGGTTTTTGTCTCAATCCGGTTTCTGCCTTCTGACTGAACTGGATGCATCCCCTGTGGCCTGGCATGCCTCCTTATCTGGGAGAAGTATAAATAATAAAAACCTTTCAATGGCATCAGCCTGTTCTTGTTGTCACTCAGCCACCTTCATAAATTAAAATTGAGGGTACAAATTAGACTTATCCTAAGGAGAAAGAGTTCAGGTAAAACGGTGGAGCCACCATGGGATTGGGTGAGTAAGGTCTGCAGGAATATGAGTCCACAGTGGAGCTGGTGACTACTGAGGAGCCCACGACAGAGGTGAAGGACATGCGTGCTGAGTGAAGACATACTCACCTTTGGTTCCTTCATTGATCTCTGGGTAGAAATGCAAAGTGACAAAGGGAAAAGTCATAAGGCTGTGTTTCTAGATGCATTTAGAGCAGTGTGTATGGGGGGTTAGAACATCATAACTCCAGCCATTTGGGGCCCTGACTCTGCATTCCACAGGCTCCCACTGTGCACTTTTTGTAGAGATGTGTTTATTGTGTCAGGTGGTGTCAGGAAGGGTAAAACCCCTTCACCATTAGGAGGAGCTGAAACACCGTTTTTGGGGATTGGTTTGGGAGCCAGGAGACACCCCTCTACCACATGGGATAGAAGTGAAAACAATTCACTCTGTGAAGATCTGGGCCTATGATGAGGTTTGCGTAAGACTTTGTGTCTGTCTCTTTGTGAGCTCTGATATTCAATAACTATCTCTCCTACGGTGTGACAGGCCTTCTAGTGGGTGCTGTTGTGAACAAAACTGAAAAAATATTCCTTTTTGCTTTAAAGCTGACGTTCCAGGTGACAAGAAATAACATATATAAGTTAAACTATACCACTTATCTGATGGAGATTAGTCCTAGAGAGAGAAAAGAAACTGGGGAGGAGTACAGATGGCTTGGAATCGTGTGTCTATAGGAGCATACCTATCTCTGAGCCATTAACTCTGAGGGTTTGTGAATTTGTGTGTCCATATCTACATGTGCCCATCTATAAGTGCCATGGAAAAGTCCATATGATTTTTGTATGTCTCCCTAAGGAGCTATAGATGTATGTGCTTTGAAATGTAGAATGCTTTTATATCATGTTCTTGCCTAATTTTTCTGCTAGCACGTTCCTTACCATGTTGAATAGAACTGGTGAGAGCAGACATCTTGTTTTCTCTCTGATCTTAGAGAGAAAGCCTTTAGTCTTTTACCATCAAGTATGACGTTAGCTGTGGTTTTTACATTGATGCCTTATTTCAGGATGAGGTAGTTCCCTTCTGTTCATAGTTATTGAGTATTTTTCTTGTCAAGAGGTATTGAATATTTTCAAACGCCTTTTTGTATCTATTGAGATGATCCTGTATTTTTTGAAGTTTATTCTATTAATAATCTGTTATGTTAATTCATTTTCAGATGTAAAACCAACATTTCTTTCCTGGGTTAAATCCTACTTGGTCATGGTGTATAGTTAATTTTATATGTTGCTAGATTCAGTTTGCTAGTATTTTGAGGCTTTTTGCATCTATATTAAAAAGAAGTATTCGTGTACTGCATTATAATGTATTCTATAGTGTAAAATTATATAATATTGCATATAGGTTATCTGTGTGTATATGTGTATATATGTAGAATATAGTATACATACTGTATGTAGTATATTTTATAGCATATAGTATAGTACTATACATAACTTGTAGATATTATAGATAATTAGAATGTATTATATACAATTAATATTAATTATTAGTTTTGTAGTGTATAGTATAGCATTTTCAGAAACTATTTTTGAATACACAGGCTATAAAATAACTATTACTGAAAACTTTTACCAAAAACTTTTTGTTTTACTTACATCTATTTAATGTATCAATTCCGTTAGGTAGCTAGTCAGACATGAGTGACGGAGGAACAAAGGAATGGAGGCTTAGCCCAGAGACTGCCCAAAGAACACCCATTGGTAGTTAAAGAATCCCTCCTGCATCCTGGAAGACAAAGGATGGGAGGGCCATAACCTATAGCTGGTTTATTCCAGCTACGGGTGCGGGTGCAGAAGGTACTACTCTAACCTGCCCACAACCTCATCCTCATTATACCATCATTATAATACCATGTTTATGCCCAGAAGTTCATGAATCTAATTCTTTTATCTTTTCACCTCCCAAATTGCATAGGGCTGCAGCCTTCCTTAGCATGGCCCGTCTCCTTCTAAAATATACCTTTAATAAGTCTTTTCTAAATCTCTATAATATTCTTTTCTATAATATTGACCTGTGATTCTTTGCTTGTGTTAGCAGAGATGAACGGAGGAAAAATGCTAATTGCACTTCTGCATCGTTACCCTCTCCCCATGACACAGGGGCGACACAGGAGTGCAAATCACCTCCAAATGGTAACAATTCTTAACAATTATGTTTAGATTACCCATAGAAACTCTATGAGACTTTAAAGTCAATTATTGTCCCAAGATATTTTCTGGCTGACAAATTTTGTAACACAGATAGTACAAAATTATATTTTTGTAAACTCAGGTAAAATAAAGATATGTCTGTTTTACTTAAGCCAACAAACATAAACAAGCTTTTATTTACTAAGCATTTGAATTAGTTTCTATATTATTGAGAATTTTAGAATATCCAGTCCTTACAATTGCTTGCCTTCAAATCAATTAATTTTAACTTATTAAGTTAATTTTAACAATACCAACTGGAGGCAGAAAATTATCTCACATTTACTACATATCTAGATACATATAGACAGAGAGACCTTTTAGCCATGAGACAGGCACAGCAATGCAAAATTGACTAGTTTATAAAAGAACAGTTTTGGGAGCTGGAGTAAAAAGGTATTTAAAATTTGTATTTATTCTTGGCAAGTCAAGTTCAAAATGACCTTCCCCCTTTTGTTTTGTTTTAATAAGGATTATCTCTCTGAAATTTACATTTAACAGTTCTTGAAGAAGACTAGGTATTTACATCTCAAAGGCACAAGGCAGGTCTTTTAAGACGAATAGTAAAGTTTTGGGGATGGTAAAAATAATTGGTAGGCTTTGAATTATTTGTGCAGCCACACCTCTGGTGCCGTAAAGACTAGATTTGTAAGTCAAGGACAGCTGTTTTCAATACTTCAAAGAACTGCCTTGCCACCTAAATGACATAATAGCTTGATCCATTTATTTAATTTATTTATTTCTTTTTTTTCTTGTAAATCTTATTGCATAGTTTTATTTTAGATTAGAGGGGAAGGCCTAGGAAAGGAAAAATTTCTATTAGGATCTAATATTAGGTTCCAATTTGGCCAAATTTCTGATTATTAGTTATTGAATCCTTTTAATTCTCTTTTCAAAAATTTCTCAATTACAGTTGATATTCAACATTATCTTATATTAGTCTCAGATGTTCAGCATAGTGGTTAGATATTACTATAATTTACAAAGCGATTCCCCCGATTAGTCTAGTATCCACTTGGCACTATATGTACTTATTATAATATTATTGACTACATTCCCTATGCTATACTTTACATTCCTGTGACTGTTTTGTAACTACAACCCGCTACTTCTTAAGCCCTTTACCGTTTTTACCCAGTCACCCAACTCCACTCCCATCTGGCAACCATCAGTTTGTTCTCTGTATCTGTGTTTGTTTTTTTTCTTTGTTCATTTATTTTGTTCTTTAGATTCCACATATAAGTGAGATCATATGGTATTTTGTCTTTCTCTGTCTGACTGATTTCACTTAGCATAATACCCTCTAGGTCCATATATGTTATCACAAATGATAAGATTTCATTTTTATGGCCAACTAATATTCCATTTTAAATATGTACCACAACATCTTTATCCAGTCTTCTATTGATGGGCATTTAGGTTGCTTCCATATCTTGGTTATTGTGAATAGCACTGCAGTGAACGTAGGGGCACATATATCTTTTTGAATTAGAGTCTCGGATTTCTTCAGATAAATACCCAGAAGTGGAATTGCTGGATCGTAAGGTAGTTCTACCTTTAATTTTTTGAGGAAACTCCAAACTGTGTTCCATAATCACTGTACCAATTTGCAATCCCACCAACAGTGCACAAGGGTTCCCTTTACTCCACATCCTTGCTAACATTTGCTGTTTTTTGATTTATTGATGATAGCACTTCTGATAGGTATGAGGTGATATCTCATTGTCATTTTTATTTCCATTTCTCTGTGATTAGTGACATTGAACATCTTTCCATATGTCTATTGGCCATCTGTATGTCCTCTTTGGAGAAATATCTGTTCATGTCCTCTGCCCATTATTTAATTGGATTGTTAGTATTTTTGGTGTTGAGTTATATGAGTTTTTTTAAAATAAATTTTAGATATTGACCCCTTATCAGATGTAACATTGGCAAATATCTTCTTCCATTCAGTAGGTTGTCTTTTCGTTTTATTGATGGTTTCTTTCACTGTGCAAACACTCTTTAATTTGATATATTCCCATTTGTTTACCTTTTCTTTTGTTTCCCTTGCCTGAGGAGATATATCAGGAAAAAAGAAAAAAAGATATATAAGAACAATGTCAGAGTTTACCACCCATGTTTTCTTCTAGAATTTTTATGGTTTCAGCGCTTCCATGTAAGTCTTTAATCTATTTTGAGTTTATTCTTGTATATGGTGTAAGAAGGTGGTCCACTTTCATTTTTTTGCATGTATCTGTCCAATTTTCCTAACACCATTTACTGAAGAGACTGTCCACACTCCATTGTATAGTCTTGCTTCTTTTGTCATAGATTAATTGCTCATATATGTGTGGGAATATTTCTGGGTTCTCTGTTCTGTTCTGTTGATCTATGTGTTTGTTTTTATGCCAGTTCCATGCCATTTTGATTATTATAGCCTTATAGTATAGTTAGATATCAAGTAGCATGATACCTCCAACTTTGTTCTTCTTTCTTAGGATCATTGTGGCTATTTGGGGCCTTTTGTGGTTCCGTATAAATTTTTGGATTATTTGTTCTAGTTGCGTGAAAAATGCCATTGGTATTTTGATAAGGACTGCATTGAATCTGTAGATTGCTTTGGGTAGTATGGACATTTTAACGATGTTAATTATTCCTATCCATGAGCACAGTATATGTTTTCATTTATTTGTATCTTCTTCAGTTTCTTTCTTCAATGTCTTATAATTTTCTGAGTACAGGCCTTTTTTACCTCTTTGGTTTAATTGATTAAATGTAATTGCAAATTGGATTGTTTTCTTAATTTCTCTTTTCGATAGTTCATCAGTGGTGTATAAAAATGCAGCCAATTTCTGAATATTAATTTTGGATCCTGCTACTTTACTGAATTTGTCAGTTCTAATAGTTTTTTTGATGGAATCTTTAGGGTTCTCTCTCTATAGTATTATGTCTTCTGCAAATGGCAGTTTCACTCTTCCTTTCTAATTTGGATCTCTTTTACTTCTGTTTCTTGCCTGACTGCTGTGGCTAGGACTTTCAACACTATGCTGAATAAAAGTGGTGAAAGTAGACATCCTTGTCATGTTTCTTATTTTAAGGAAAAACGCTTTTAACTTTTCACTGTTGAGTATGATCTTAGCTGTGGGTTTGTCATATATGACCTTTATTATGTTAAGGTATGTTTCCTGTATTCTCACTTTGCTGAGAATTTTTATCATAGATGGATGCTGGATTTTGTCAAATGCTTTTTCTGCATTAATCGATAGGATTAAATGATTTTTATCTTTTATTTTGTTTGTGTGGTGTATCATAAACAAAATAATTGATTTGTGGATATAGAAGCAACTTGCATCCCAGAAAAAAATCCCACTTGGTCATGGAGTATGATCTTTTAATGTATTGCTGAATTTGTTTTGCTAATATTTTGTCGAGGACTTTTGCATCTGTGGTAATCAGGGATATCGCGCTATAATTTTTTTTTTTCCTTTTTTTTGGTAATGTCTTTGTCTGCTTTTGGAATAAGGGTAATGGAAGCCTCGGAAAATGAGCTTGGGAGCCTTCCATTCTCTTGAATTTTTTGGAATATTTTGAGAAAGGTGTTAATTCTTCTTCGAATGTTTGGTAAAATTCACCTATGAAGCCATTTGGTCCTTCTTTGTCTCTTATTATAGTCTTTGTTTTAAAGTCTGTTTTGTCTGATATAAGTATTTATACCACAGCTTATTTTTTATTTCCATTTACATTGTTGTGGAAAAATCCCAAACCAGTGCAACGAAACACCAAGCAGTAACTCGGAGAGAAAGGAGAACTCAGGTTTGTTAGGAGTAGTCCCAGAGGAGCTAGTGCTCTGAAGATCTGGGTAGTGAGCTCAGCTGAAATATTGCTTATACATCAGAATTTTTACATAAGCTAATTGGTCAGTTTGAACTCAAACCTTTACAAATGACAGGGGTTACTATAGAGACTTCAAGTAGTAACATTGGTAGGGCAGAGAATTGTCACAGGTTGCCGACAGATACAAATTGTTACAGAAGGTGGGAGCTGCTAGGGGTACAAATGGTTCAAACAGTCACATTTGTTGAGCAAAAGGCAAATAAGAGCTCCGCAGTGAGCTCCTGCCTGCAGCAAGCATATTTACAGAAGCAGAACAAAAAAGCGGATTAGCTTTTAATGAAAATCCTGAAATTTCCTCTTTAGCATGAAATATCTTTTTCCATTTCTTTACTTTCAGTCTGTGTGTGTCCTTCGACGGAAGTGAGTCTCTTGAGGCAGCATATGTTATATGTCTTGTTTTCTTATCCATTCAGCTACCCGATCTTTTGATCAGAGCATTTAATCCATTTATATTTAAAGTGATTATGGATAGGTATGTAGTTATTGCCATTTTATTATCTATATTTATGTTCTTTTTTCCCTTCCTTTTTCTTCTTAAAGAAGTCCCTTTAACATTTCTTGCAATGCCCATTTGGTGATGATGAACTCCTTTAGTTTTTTCTTGTCTGGGAAGCTCTTTATCTCTCCTTTGATTCTAAATGATAGCTTTGCTGGGTAATCTTGATCGTAGGTCCTTGCTTTTATTCTATTTAAATATTTCGTGCCAATCCCTTCTGCCATGCAAAATTTCTGTTGAGAAGTCAGCTGACAGTCTTATGGGGGAGCTCTCTTGTGGGCAACAAACTGCTTTTCTCTTGCTGCTCTTAAGATTCTCTCTTTGTCTTTGACCTTTGCCATTTTAATTATAACGTGTCATTGTGTGGGCATCTTTGAATTCATCTTGTTTGGAACTCTCTATGCTTTCTGGACTTGTATGCCTATTTCTTTCACTGAGTCAGGGACGTTTTCCATCATTATTTGTTCAATCCCTTGCTCTTCTTTCTTCTTCTGGTACCCCTATGATGTGAATGTTGGTGCACTTGATATTGTCCTAGAGGTTTCTTAAACTATGCTGATTTTTTATAATTCTTTTTCTTTTTGTTGTTCCAGTTGGGTGTTTTCTGTTACTTGTCTTCCAAATGGCTGATTCAATCTTCTGCTTCATATAACTGCTGGTGATTCCTTCTAGTGCACTCTTCACTTCAGTTATTGTATCCATTTCTTACTGGTTCTTTTTTATGGTTTCCGTGTTCTTTTTTCTGCTCACTATCTCTTTGTCGAAGTTCTCAGTAAGTTCCTTGAGCATTCTTATAACCAGTGTTTTGAATTCTCTATCTGGTAGATTGCTCGCCTTCATTTTGTTTAGTTCTTTTCCTGGAGTTTTGTCCTGTTCCTTCGTTTTGGACATGTTTCTTCATTTTGATTGCCTCTCTATGTTTGTTTTTATGTGTTAGATCTGCTATGTCTCCCAGTCTTGACATGTTTGCTTTATGTAGTAGATGTCCTTTGGGGCCCAATGGCACAGTCTTCCTGATCACATGAGCTGAGAGCTTTAGTAGTGTCCTTTGTGTGGGTTGTTTGTGTCCTCTTGTTGTAGTTGAGCCTTGATTGCTGTTGGTATTTCAGTGGGTAGGATTGACCTTCATGCTGACTGGCTGTGAGAATTGGCCATGCCCATAGTGTATGAGTTGCTGTGTCGGGGCTGACTCCTGGAGCAGGGCTCACCTTAGTGGGGTCTGGTGCCTGTACATATCGCCTTTTGGATGTGCCGCTTGTGGCTAATCGAGTGGTATTCTGAAGCCAGACACCAGATGTGTTGATTCTTGGGAAGGGTTCTTGTGTAGGTCAAGGTCAGCTGCTACCTGTGACTGACCTGAGTCTACCTGGTAGGACCTACAAAACAATCCACAGTTTGTTGGTGCCTATGTTGGATCTGGAGGTGAATGGGAGAGGCCATGCTGTAAACTGAGGCTAGCTGCCAATAGTACCAAGCCTGGGTCCACTTAGCCAAAGGTGCAGGGCTATTAGTAAGTCTCTGCTGCTGAAAGAGCCTTGAGTGGTACTCGAGTTGAGTGAGACAGGTCTCAGGGAGTCACCAGTGTGGGGCAAGTGGTGTTTGCCAGGTTAATAAGGATTCAGATATGGTGCCAGTGCTGAGCCTGGGGCCACTCAGCAAAATTCACATAGTACACAGAACAGAGGCCAGCAGTCATCCACCTGGAGCTGGCTGAGCCCAAAGAGTTGTCCAAGAAAGACTGCTGCGTGGGCCAACACCAGCTACTGAATGTGTCTCCAGCAGGGCTCGATTTAAGTGGGTGGTGTCCAGGGAGTCTCCAGGGTGAATCAGGCCAATGCAGTTTCAAATTTGGCCATGTGGGGGGCAGGCTTATCACAGGAAGGATGGCACCAGCTTGCCAGCTATGTAGGAGGAGAGCTCAACACAAGGACAATAGTGGCTGTCCCAACAGCCACACAACTCAGAAAAATGCTTTATTTTATAGTCAGCTCTTAATTATATATTTAGTGAACATTTTTAAGATGTAGAGCTACTTTCAATATGTAGAAATGTTCAATGTAGTGTAAACACATCTAATTTTTCAAAAGCCCCCTATGTGATTTCCCAAACAACACTTAGAATGCTGTACAGTCAGAACCATAGATTAACACTCTGTGCCTTTCCCTCTGGCTACTAAACCTACAGGATGAAAATGCTGCATTGCCTTGCACTGTTAATTTTACTCAAAAATTTGGGGGAACAGCATTTTTATACTAAAACACCAATGTATTTTGGAATAAATTCTTATGAAGTTTTAAAACAGGAATTTTTAAGACAGGAAACTTCCTGCTTCCTTATTTGGGTATTCCTCAGACCACTCCACGTCTTCCCTTGCTGAAGACAAGGCCCTGCCATACCTATTGTTAATGGAGAGAAAAAGCACAGCATACAATATAGGGACACCAATATTAGCCAACATATTTTAGAGTGTTTTCAGTTTACAGTTTATATTCTGGCACTCAAAACTCTGGGTCAAGTTTTGGCAAAAGATGCGTTTAGTCATACTAAATACTAAGATAGTACTTTTAACTTAGATTGGTCAAAGTAAATCACACCAACTTCTAATACTCTAAAAATGAGCTAAAATGTCCTAATGAACATGCACCTACATTTAATAGGAATTAAATGTAACATGATCAGCTTTTGGTTTACAGATAATATCATATGTGAAGAATTTTGATATAAAAGGATCATTTCTACTCACTGCATTATGGCCAATTGATGTGATGATTATAGATGATGAAAATTACCCCAAATAAGGATATGACAAGATGTATGTGACACATACAGTGTAAAAGAAATATTATAAAATATTTGTTTACATTAGTTTTTAAAAAATGTGGACTGATAGGTAAGTTGTATGTTACTAACTCACCCCTAACTGATCTTTCAACTACTGCTTTCGTATCTTTACAAAATATACTTCAGATACGTTGTATAGTAATGAAGGCCTTTTAAATTTAAGTTGTTTTGTCCTCTACATTCTTGATATTTTAGTACTTCAAATCAGTCAGAACTTTGTAGACAGGCCTGAAATTTTCTTGAGTACTTGTTTCTTTAGCACTTTTAAGAGAGGAGGCATCTGAGAAATGCAAAGGGAAGGCTTACAGAAATGACCGACTCAGCCAGTTATAGATTAACCACATCCTATCGATCTCCAAATGGCCTTTTGGAAATTCTTGTCACACCTACAAGTGAAACGATCTGTAAATAGATAGGACTGTTGGTCCAGGAATTCCTTCCCCCTTGCAGCCCTAGCCTGAAACTCTCCCTCCCCATCCTGAGTCAGGAGGTGCACGCAGAACCTCAAAGGAATCACGTGTCCCTTGCATGGACACTGCAAGGGTATATAAGTTGTGAGAAATCTAACCTAGAGAGATCATGCTTTTGTGCTGTTTAAAGCCTCATGCACTCCACTGGCATTCAATTCTTCCTCTAACAAAGTTGTCTGAATGTCCAATTTCATCCATTGGATGTCGCTTCCTGCAACACTTTGAACATAAAAAACCGCTTTTAAGTACTAAATGTCATTGTATGCCTTTAAAAATTCTGGTGCTTTGGGTTTGACATAATTCAGTTGTCTTTTCCCCGTATATAAGTTGTATAATTTGTTAATTTCAAATACCAGTACTTCAATACAGTCAGGCTTTTTGGGGGGAGGCGGGGAGGTGGTTCAGTATGCAAAAATTGAGAGAAACAGTAACTCAAGACAACATTTTGCTTTGGAGCGCATTTCCTAAGCATAAATTTATCTTTCTAATTATATTTACTCAAACAAATGTTAAATTTTGTTTGCATTCCCTGAGAATATATTTACTTGAAGATAAAAGCAATCTAGATGCATATCTAAATATTAGGTAGAATCCAATCAATGATTTAAAATTTTCTTTGGATAATCCATGAAATGAATAATTCAAATACAGATAAATGAGAGCTGGAAGTATATTACAGAAATAATTTGTATTTTTCATGAAAAAAGTTAAAGCAAATTCCTTACTTTTTTCTTTTTATTATAATGACTAGTTTTTGGTATAACATTGCTACTGAGACATACTTTTAGAATAAAATTTTGTTTTCCAAGAAACAAACAAAAAAATCCTTTCAATTATTTTGTCATGGTCAGATGAGACAAACAATAAATATTTCTGGCAATATTTCTGGACTCAAGAGGTTACTACTTTCCCAGGATCTAGAGTTACTTCCAAAAATGGTTGAAAGAAAGAAAACAAAACAGGAAATGTGATAAACAAGAAGGCAATAGTTATCCCTGAGAGTGATAGAAAGTCATGCCCTATTAGGTGAATTGGGGCAGATTTGACTAGTAAAAATATGTGTTGCCCTGTAATATTTCCTGGCTGGAAAGGAATAGGTTTCTGGTTTAAAAATGAACATTGGTTGATTAGATGTCCCTACCATTTGTACAGAGAACCTCTGCTCTGAGGGAGAGGGCAACTTATTTGCATAGGGTTTCAAGAATAGATAAAGTAACCCCTTATCTGTAAGGGCCTTGGTAGTTTTCCCTTTCATGGTAATTTCAATTTCTTCTAAAGTATTGGTACGGAGAAGGGAAAATGTCGTCCTGCAATCCTCAAAGCAAGGGTCCTTATGACTCTGATTAAATTTAGTTTTAAATCCTAACTCTAGAAATCATATCTCCCTCCCCGCCCTCTGTCTCAGAGACCTAGTTTCCTCCCCGCCTCCCACCCCATTATCAGCAACCCCCGAGGCAGTGGAAGAGAGTAGCCAGGACCTGACTAACAGTGGCACGGTCCCGACCTTTGGTGGGCTCAACATAACATCTGGACCTATATTTCAGCTCCTGAGCCCTAAGGTGGACTGACCTCCTGGCTCACCTCCCACCAGTCAGCTCCTAGCATGACCCCAACCTCTAACCCATGGGTGTCGTGATTTTGGCCTACATTTATCAGGGCTTCGAGCATTAGCTTTCTGTTCTCCTGGATGGTGCCATTCATCAACAAATAGCCAATACTTCTCCACTGCAATTCTCAGTGTTTAGTGTTTGGCTTTGCTAGTTAGTGCCAGATGGATGACTTCTTTCTATTCTAGAATAGCCCCTTGCTTGCTTCTATTCCTTTTCTTTTTCTAAATCTTATTTTAGTTTTCTACAATCCTTCATCAGATAGCCTGGGCTTTTACAGTGAAAGCAGACTCCTTTTTCCTTGTTGAAAAGGACTTCCAGGAGGCTTAATTGCTGGAGCAGATTTTAGTAGCTTTATCTTTTTCTTTCTTTTGGATAGTTTTAGGTAATCAATTGGCCAGAATTACTAACTTGCCAGTATGTGTGGTTGGCCAGTCTATGGTTTTTTTTAAATCAGAGTTTCAAGCACCTCATTTAATCCTTCCAAAAATGCCAAATTGAGCAATAGATCATTTAGTGATCCATAAAACTGTCTGAAGACAGTGCTGAATGTTGTATGAAAGTTTTCTCAAAATGTTCAAAGAAATCAAGACGGTTTCTTCAGGTCTTCACTGAACATTGTTGGATTTTCATCCCATCCAGATCTTAGGGAAAAATCTCAGGGATGGGTTGGTATAGCCAGTGGGCTAATATCCTGCATTTTCCCCAGCCTGTTTCTCTTCGTTTTTAGAAGTCCTCTACAGGAATATTCCAGCAAACCTTACTTAGCCATTCTGCTGCTGTGCTCTTAAAACAAATAGATGTATTAATTGGAACAGGTAAGAATAGCCAGGATCATATTTCTAACAGTTAAATCAAATTTCATTTGAAGGCAACAGCTTCTTGGAGAGGATCAGGAAAATCTTTAGTTACATTCCTTAATTCTGTTCTAGTTCAAGGGAAGCAAATTACTGCTATTTTTATGGCAACTTGACCCTGTCTGGCCATTTTCTACTCCTACGAGTTCTTTCCTGACTGACCTTCCCCCACCTCAAGGACTCTCCAGCTCACATCTGGCGTTTCATGCCTTGCCAACCAATTAATGTTCTTCATTATCTCTGGAGCTTGTTGTGGAAAAATCCCAAAATCAATCCAACAAAAAACCAAGCAGTAACTCGGAGAGAAGGAAAATCAAGATTTATTACCCACAGTCCCAGAAGAGCTAGAGCTCTGAAGATCTGGGCAGTGTGCTCAATGACAACATTCCTTATATACAGGGCTTTTACACAAGCTGATCGGTTGCTTGGAATTTAGACCATTACAAAGCAAGGGAGTTGTTATGGTTGCAAATAGTAACACTGGCGGAAGGGTGGGAGTTGTCATGGGTTACCGACCAGAGCGAGGTGTTACAAATTGTTACAGGAAGCCGGGAGCTGCCAGGGTACAAAGTGCTACAAGAGCGGGTACTGCTGGGGGCACAGTTACATTCTCGGAGCAAAGGTACAGTTACATTGGCAGATCCATCTGAGTGCAAGTGAGCTGTTGCATGCAGCAAGCGCTTTTGCGGAAAGCAAGCATATTAACAGAAGCAGAACAGAAAGCTGATTCGTTTTTAATGAAATTCCCCAAACTTCCTCTTCAGCTGTGTAGGAACAAGACTGTATGTTACAATTGGGGCTCAACTTTTGGATAAGAATCTGTCGAGCCTCTGCCCGGCATCAATAAACACTGCTTCTTGCTTTATAGCCTCACTGTTCCATCTCTCTGTTGAGAATCCTGCATTTCCCCTGCTCTTGAGACTGGCTTTTCTCTAAAGAGAGAGCTGCCAGAATTTCTGGTTTTTCTAGTCTATCTTCACTGGCCTTCTCTTGTTTCCCCTGGGTACGTAAGGACCTTGGAGGAGAGAGAAGGGGGAGGGGAGGGAGGACACGTCCAGACAAGAGCGATCAGAATGTACAGGATCTATGGAGCACCTGGAGAAAGGGGGACCTGGGATGTTGGTATTGCGCAGTTTCAGAAGACTTCTTTTGTTCAAAGACAGTTTCTAAAACTTTTATTAACTTCCTGGAGAATAGGAAGTCTGTGCCTTCTATTTACCAACCAAGGTATGCTTTCCAGTCACTCTGTTTAATATTAGAGCCAGCTTTGCCACTCATTCCTAAAATGCTGCAGGGACTAGGGCGTCGGCCCCGGGCCATGAGACAGTCTGGTTAAATGCAACTGAGCCAGGTCGGGACAGGTTCCCCGCCCAACAGCGGAAGCCCTTTAAGCTGAACCACGCATCCTCCCGCTGGCTGTCACTCAGACTGGAAAGGGAGCTGCCCAATCAGGGGCACCGCAGAGGCGGCGGGTGGGGCGACGCACCTAAAAGGCCTATAGATCCTTCTGCTCCAGCCCTGCTGGGGTCCACTCCTCGCTTACTTACCCTTTATGATCCTTGGTGTCTTTGGTGCCGCCTCTGTCCCGCTCTGATCTGCGTGAGAGTCGTAGGCAGGACTCAGGAAGACCCCGGAAACCCAGAGATGGTGAGTGTGGGGCCGAGTGCAGAGACTGACGAGGGGCTGGTTGGAACCCGCTGGAGCGAGACCCGGACTCCCCGAGGTCAAGTCAGGAGTCTGCGGACCCGAGTTCTCCCGGGGCGCCGCCGGGACCTCAGTCCCCTCCAGCACGCAGAGTGGGTCCTGGGCCGGCAGCCGGGGCCCCGGAAGTCCTGCCCCGACACTGAGCGCGGGGACTCAGGCCCCCGAGCCTCTGGGCAGCTCTGCACCGCAGCCCCGCGTCTCCCCCGATGGTGCTGTGACCACGGGGAGGGTCATTCGGGGACAGTAGTGACTCCGTTTCTGGGGTTCATGTGGTCGCCAGTCCCTTTATTTCTCCCGAAGGGCAGCCTTTTTTTCTCCTGAGTTTTCCAAGTGTTTGGGGAGCAGAATCTCAAATCTACGACCTTGTCCCCCCAGCCTACCTCTTTCTGGGACTGGCAACAAGCCCCTAAATTTCCAGATTCCCTCCTCTCGTGCCCTAAGCCAGCTTCCCCTCTGCGATTCACAGCATCGTTATCAACTGTTTGTCCTCCGGGTGCATTTCAACAGACCCAATATTTTCATGTTATTTCCCCAGAGCCATGCAATGGCTAAATATAAATTAAAGATTTATATTCCTGTGGATATTATAGGTGAGACGAAAGCCGAGAATGACCATCTGGAACTATGTTGCATGAAATCCCCGTTCCTCTCCGCCAGGACCTCCCCTGGGCACAGACGTCCTGCGGGAAGTCCTTTGGGTGCGGGCTCCTCCTTGAAACTTTCCTGGGTGGTCTCTCCTGTCAGCACTGCCCCTCACGGCGTTTGTCGCTTGAAATTATTTATTGACTTAATTATCTGTTTTTCAATAGGAGTAAAATGTATTTAATCAATATGATCGGAAGACCGTGTAAAATAGTTCCAAAGAGGCACAAAAGAGGTGAATTTCAGGAAAAAAAAAACAACCTTGGTATTACATACCATTTCTCATAGAATCCTTCTTTTTTCCCCTGAGCATGTATAGTAAATTTCTGAGGTTTGCTTTACTTTTGGGTGTTTTAAAATAGAATTCCAGGACTTAGCCTAGCAGAACAGAATTGTTCAAGTAGATTAATTATTTACAAACCGGTTTCCGTCTTTGGAAATAATAAGTAACTGACAGCTTATTTTTTCCCCCCTTAAAGGAATAGATATTTGGAGTTTTTTGGTTAAACTAGTGAAAAGCTCTTACATTTTTCTTCCTTTCCATATAAATGCTGAGTTTATGTGATTTTGGTGGATTCTTCAAACACTGAGTTCATGTCATTTAAAATACTGTTGTGGAAAAGTATCCCAAGAGCTCCAAAACCCAGTCCAACGAAAAACCGAACAGTAACTAGGAGAGAAAGAGAATTCAAAATTTATTACTCTGAAAATCTAGGCAGTGGGCTCAGTTGAAATATTGTTTCTATTATAGAATTTTTACACAAGCTAATTGGTCAGTTTGAACTCAAACCTTCACAAATGATGGGGTTGCTATGGAGACTATAAGTAGTAACATTGGTAAGGCAGGGAGTTATCTCCAGTTGCGGACAGATACGAATTGTTACAGAAAGCCAAGCTGCTGGGTACAAGCAGTTAAATTTGCAAGTGGAGCAGAGTGCAAGGGAGCTTTTGCAGGAGCCCTTGCATGCAGTGAGCTTATTTGCAGAAAGCAAGCATATTTACAGAATCAGAAAGCTGATTAGTTTTTAATGAAATTCCCCAAATTTCCTCTTCAATATCAGTAGTGGTCCAAAGCAGAGGCCTGATGCCACTGAACAAATATTCTAGAAAAAAGATGTATTATCAATAATACGAACATCTAATTTAGGAAACAATAAAAGAGCAACTCAAACCCAAAGTAAGCAGATTAAAATAATAGTAATTAGAAAAGAAATTAACTGCAAAATCAATGAAGAAAACATAAACCAAAAAAAACTAGTTGACGAGATTAATAAACCGGTAAAGATCTAGGTAACATAACTAAGAGGGACACAGAAATTACAAAGCCATCATGGGTGACTCCAAGAGGCACGAGAAGTGGTTACTGAAGCTTCTATGGTGAAGGGGTCTCTGAGGACACCACCAGTTGTGCTTGTTTTATGGTGATTTAAACAGTCTAGAGCCTTCGATGGTAGGGGTGCCCATTGAAGATGGGGCAGCTTGCAAGTAACAGCATAAATATGTTCAAGTAAAATTTGTAAACAAGGAATATGTTGCATCCCAAATACAAAAAGAATCTAGACGATGCTGTGGGTGCCGAAAGGGACTATAGCTATTTCTTCTTGGTTTCAGGAAGGAAGTGGACTTCAGTTTATTAAAAAATTTAATAATTTTTTAATGCATCCAAGGCATCAGGGCCTCATAATATGTCTGGGGCAACGGTTCAGCCACTTTTTGCCAGACTCTTTTTCTTATATATGTATGTCCATAATGTCCACAAAGGAGAATGTCATGAATGTCATGTCACGCCTGTTCTCCTGAGCAAGGTTAATGCAGCTCAGATCTTCCCTGCAGAGACTTTGTGCGGTGCTGAGCTTCCCTGAGGGGAACCAGGTAAAGGTGTATCATCCCTACAGAGGTGAGGCCAACTGCAGCTGAGAGACTGTTGACATAGGCACTGAATGAAACAGACTTAACCAAATCTGTGATAGCAGAATGTGTACCAGTTGCTAAGTGGATGGAGTCGGTAATTCCCATAATATTGGGAATCGGGTGTAGGGTTTTATTTGGTGACACCACAACCTTCAGATTGCAGCAATCTACTGTGAGGTGTCAATCATTCTTTCCAGGTTTAAGGATAGGACAGATTCAGCTGTTCAAAGGACAAGCACTGGGGATAATCACTTCTCCCTAAAAGGGTTCATATAACAATTTTCAACCCTTCGGGGTCCTCTTTAATTTACACTACACCAGATTAACTAATTTAAGTGAGGGGTATGGACCATGGAGTCCCATTTTGTGAAGCCAATTTGGAAGACTTAATTTAACTGAATTTTAATTTATCGGTGATTGGTTCAGAGCTTTCCTGGTCACTATGGGTTATTTTAGGAGAATGGGTGCTATGACACCTGAGCTGCCCCCAGAAATGAACTCTGGGAGCCCAACCCCATCCCTAAGCATGGAAGTGCTCTCTTGCCCAAGCTTCCATTCTCACAGTGAGGAAACTCAGCCTGATTCAGTTTGAGTTCTGACCCAAACAAACGCTCCAATTCCTAACTCTTTGTCCACAAGACAGAACCTCTGAACTTCACAGACTTTCTCAATGTGTGCAAACACACTCTGAGCACACTTGCACTGTGGATGGAAAACTCAAATAAAATATCTAAAACATTGAGGCCTAAGGAAACCACAACCTCAGAAAGGGCAGCATCACCCTCCCCCAGGTACACTTGCACCCCCAGCTCTCCAGGGCTGCAGCTTCTCATCCAAGGCTTCTCCATGGAGGGTGTGAGCAGGAAAGACACCTTGCAGGAGAAGGGGAGGCTCCCTAGGGAGAACCACTAGGCCTTCAAGCACTTCCCTTTGCAGGTCAAGAGGGCCTTGGCTTGGGCCATTGACATCAGGCCTCTGCTTTGGACCACTACTGATATTGAAGAGGAAATTTGGGGAATTTCATTAAAAACTAATCAGCTTTCTGATTCTGTAAATATGCTTGCTTTCTGCAAATAAGCTCACTGCATGCAAGGGCTCCTGCAAAAGCTTCCTCCCACAACCTTTTATAAGTTTTATTTTCATTTCATTATTTACAGGTGTGTTGTTGAATTTTCACATTTTGGGGTTTTTATTAACTATCTCCCTGTTATTCATTTCCAGATTAATGCCTTAGTGGTATGAAACCATATTTTATATGATTTCTATTCTTTCAAATCTGTTAGTGTGTTTTATGCCCCAGAATGTATTCTGCCTTGGTGAATGTCCCATGTGAACTTAAGAAGAATGTGAATTTGGCTGTTGCAAGAAGCATCATATAGATTACAGTGAAATTCATTTATTACATGGTGCGGTTTAGTTCAACTCTCCTTCCTGATTGTCTGAAATTCACATACCTGTGGCAGCTTTCTTTTCATTGGTGTTAGCCTGGTACATTTTTTTTCCCTATCCTTTTACCTTTCATCTATCCCTGTCTTTATGTTTAAAGTATCTTTCTTGTAAGACAACATCTAATTGTTTTTGGAAATCCGATGTTACTGTATCTTTCAATTGCATTGAGGCCATTGATGATGAAAGTGGTGATTGATTCAGTTGGATTAATATCTACCACACCTTTTACTGTTTGTATGTTGCCTTTGTTCTTTGTTTATTTTTGTCTTCTACCTTTTTCTGCCTTCTTTGGCTTTAATTGAGCATTTTACCTGATTCTTTTTTTCTCCCCTCTTAGGATATCAGTGACACATATTTTTAAACTATTTTGATTGTTGCCCTTGAGTTTCCAGTACACATTTACAACTAAGTCATCTCCTATGTGAAGTCACACTACACCACTTCACTGGTTGTGCAAGTACCTCATACCACACTAATCCCAGTTCCCCCTTCTCTGTTCCTGTCACATTGTTGTCAGGAATTTCACTTGTCCACAAGCTCATAATTGCCAAATAAAGTGGCAATGACTCCAAGAGGCACGGGAAGTGGTCAGTGAAGCTTCTATGGTGAAGGAGTCTCTGAGGACACCACCAGTTGTGCCTGTTTTATGGTGATTTAAACAGCCTAGAGCCTTCGATGGTAGGGGTGCCCATTGAAGATGGGGCAGCTTGCAAGTAACAGCATAAATATGTTCAAGTAAAATTTGTAAACAAGGAATATGTTGCATCCCAAATACAAAAAAGAATCTAGACAATGCTGTGGGTGCTGAGAGGGACTATAGCTATTTCTTCTTGGTTTCAGGAAGGAAGTGGACTTCAGTTCATATTACTTTCAACAGTCATCTATTATGTTAAATATAAGAAATAAAAAAACATTTTATGTAGATTTTTTTAGTACCTCACCTTTACCCTTTACATTCTTTCTGATGAATTTTGAACATTTCTTCCAAGTAGGCATACTAATGACAAATTGACTCAATTTTTGTTTCAAAAGTACTTATTTCTTCTTTATTTTTGAAAGATAATTTTGTTTGACATAGAATTCTAAGAGAGTGGCATTTTTTTTTAAACTTTAAACATTTCACTCTTTTCTTGTTTGCATGGTTTGTGAAAAGAAGTCTGATTTAATTCTAATCTTTGTTTCTTAATAACTAAAGTGTTTTCCCTTCTGGATTCTTTAAGTATATTTGTCTTTAATCTTCATCTTTAATCTTCATAGTGTGAATATGAGATAGTTGGGTATACACTTTTATTATAGTATTTAGTGTTCTCTGAGCTTCCTTGATCTACAATGTGCTATCATTAATTTTAGGCAAATCTCAGGAATTGTTACTTCACCGATTTCTTCTTGTCTTTTCTTTCTCTTCCTTCAATGGTCCCATGGTGTGTATTTGAACTTTCTGTTTAAAGAAGGTTTTCCCAGAGTTCATGGATATTGTGTTCTTTTTTATGCCTTTTTGTTTTTGCATGAGACTCTGTTGAAATAGATTTTTTTGGTGTGTGTACAGACCATGTTAAGAATGCCATGTTTGTTTTCTCTTTGTTAATTTTGGAGACACTGGGTTATCCTGTGACCTAAATACTCTGTTGAATCTACAAAGAGAAGTTTATTTCAATTTTTAAAAGTATTTTCTAGTGAGGTTAATGATAACAACTAAGGTATTTAAATGCCAGCCCAGAAACTAGAAGTCTTTGAGTCCAGTTTTTCACGATTGACAGCTGACAGCTTTAAAGCCTCATCTTTTTTCTTCTCCTTGTCCCCCACATCTGTGCAAAGTGATAAGAAAGCATTAGTCTCCATCCTTTGGAGAAGCAAGAAATTGAATCCATGCACGCTCCTACCCTTGTGAGTTAATTCTCACCCCAGCTCTCTCAAACTATTTCATGCCTGCTTGAAAGGCCTGCCTTACGCTTCCCAGAGACTCAATTATGGAAGCAGTAACCCCTTTCATACCTTGTTGGCCATGTGTTGGGTCATCAGTTGAGGGAACCCATGCTCAGGGATTGAGCGATCATGCTCCTTTACTCCCCAGTGGAGCTTTGAAATGACAGAAGGGAGGGCAGCCTCTAGAGTGGCTGGTCAGGAAACACTTCCTCCTGACTGGGGAATGGAGATTTTAAGTTATTTTGCAGGAAAGCACTGCTGACATGTTTATGTAATTTATAATCATGAGAAAATTCATTATCAAGCCATGGTGGATGTCAGTGAACTGTCCCGCAGTCTGCAACTTTTAACCTGTTCCTCAATGTCAGCAGGACTCAGGATTGACTATTATGGTTCCGCTGGAAAGCACACTTCTGGCATATTATTATCTCAGGGTGTGTGTCCATCTATGCTAAACATTGGCTGGAAGCGGCCCTGAGGCACAGGAGTATAGGGATTTTGTGGTCTAAGCTGTCATGCTTTCTTTTTCGTGTCTGAACTCTAATTTCCAAATAATAACTTTCTAGCCTATCAAATCAGGGAGAGAAAGAAAGAACTGGGTCAGTGATAAATATTCCATGAGATAAAAATCATTGTTTTCTTACAATAATATTTTCATCCAGTCCGCTTCATCTGACTACAAGCATACCTAGGAAATATTGTGGGTTCAGCTCTAGCAAATATCACGATAAAGCGAGTCACGTGAATTTTTTGGTTTCCCAGGTCATATAATGTCATATTTACACTATACTGTAGTCTATTAAGTGTGTAATGTCATTATATCTAATAAACTAATGTATGTACTTAATTATTTTATTTTTTATTTTTTAAGTTTATTGGGATAACACTGGTTAATACAATTATATAATTTTCAGGTGTACATTATAATTTGACATCTGTATATTTTATTGTGTGATTACCACCCAAAGTCCAGTTTCCTTCAGCTACCGTATATTTGATCCCCTTTACCCACTTCACCCTCCCCCTAAACCCCATATTTGAACTTCTTTACCCCATCTGCCTCCCCTCTCCTCCCCCACCTCACTAGTAAACACTACTCTATAGTCCTCTGGTAACCACTAGTCTATAGTCTATGTCCATGAGTCTCTGTTTGTTTTCAGTCTCTTGTTGTTCATTTGTGGCTTTTAGGTTTATATCCCACATATAAGCGATATCATGTGATTTTTCAACTTTTTCTGTCTGGCTTATTTCGCTCAGCATGATTATCTCGAGGTCCATCCATGTTGTCGCAAATAGCAGTATTTCATCTCTTCTTATGGCTGAGTAATATTCCATTGTATATATGCATCACAGCTTCTTTAGCCAATTATCTATCATAGGACACTTCAGTTGCTTCCATGTCCTGGCCACTGTGAGTAATGCTGCTATGAACATCAGTGTGCACATATCTTTTTGGATATGGGTTTTCTAGTCTTTGGGGTAAATACCCAGTAGAAGGATTGCTGGATCATATGGTAGATCAATTCTTAGTTTTTTGAGGAACCTCCATACTGTTTTCCATAGTGACTGTACCAATTTGCAGTCCCACCAGCAGTGTATGAGGGTTCCTTTTTCTCCGCATCCTCTCCAATATTTGTTATTACTTGTCCTGTTGATTATAGCTATTCTAACAGGTGTGAGATGGTATCTCATTGTGGTTTTGATTTGCATTTTCCTAAAAGCTAGCGATATTGAGCATCTTTTCATATATTTGTTGGCCATTTGTATGTCCTCTAGGGAAAAGTGTATGTTCAGGTCCTCTGCCCATTTTTTGATTGGATCATCTGGTTTTTTGTTGTTATTGAGTCGTATGAGTTCTTTGTATATTTTGGATATTAGGCCTGTATCGGAGGTGTTGCTTGCAAATATATTTTCCCATTTGCATGGTTCTCTCTTTATCTTGTTGACAATTTCTTTTGCTGAGCAGCAACTTTTTAGTTTGATGTAGTCCCATTCACTTATTTTAGCTTTTACTTTCCTTGCTTTTAAGGTCAAATTCATAAAATCCTTTTTAAGTCCAAGGTCCTTGAGTTTTGTTCCTATGTTTTCTTCTATGCATTTTATTGTTTCAGGTCTCATATTTAGGTCCTTAATCCATTTTGAGTTAATTTTGGTGTGTGGTGATAGACAAGTCTAGTTTCATTCTTTTGCAGGTGGCTTTCCAGTTTTCCCAGCATCATTTATTAAAGAGGCTTTCCTTTCTCCACTGTATGTTTTTGGCTTTTTTTGTCGAAAATTATTTGTCCATTTAAATATAGGTTTACTTTTGGACTCTCGATTTTGTTCCACTGGTCCATGTATTTGTTTTGCTGCCAGTACCATGCCGTTTTGATTATTGTCGCTTTGTAGTATAATTTGAAGTCGGGCAGAGTGATGCCTCTAGCCTTGTTCTTTTTTCTCAGGATAGCTTTGGGGTCTTTTGTGCTTCTATGTATGTACTTAACTAAAAATGCTTTATTGTGGGGATGTAAAATACAGGATAGGGAATATAGTCAATAATATTGTAATAACTATGTGTGGTGTCAGGAGAACACTAGATTTATCAGGTGGATTACTTGATATTATATAATGTCCAACCACTATGCTGTACACCTGGAAGTAATATATTGAATGTCAACTGTAATTGAAAAATTAAAAAAAAAAATTAATGCTTTGCTGCTATAAAATGCTACCATTGTTTTAGTTTTCGGTGAGTCATACTCTTTTTGCTAGTGGAGGGTCTGGTTCCAATGTTGATAAAAATACAGTTTTTGCAAAGTGCACAAAAGCGAAGCAAAATAAAATGAGGTATGCCTGTACTTCTAATGGCCTGGAGGACTTTAGGACAGTATGACCACCTGGACTTTCATTTTTGGTGATGAGAATAGAAGAAAAATCTTCCAGTTTCCCACTATGTTTTTATTCACTGAAACGTCATGCAGATGTGACCCTCTGCCTCATGGAGTGCTATAAATGGTGGGTAATAAGGAAGGACATGAAAGATTTTTTCTAACAAGGAATTGATGTTTTTAAAGTTATATTCATTTTATTTGTATAGCATTTCCATCCTTTCCCAGCATGCTCTTTACCTTACCATTAGAGAAAAAAGAAGATGGAATGTGATCACTGTGAAAGTGTGAAAATAATTTCCATATGTATATGACGCTGTTAAATTTATGAGAAAGTATGAAGAGAGAATGTTTCTGATGACCAAGTCATAGAATAAATGTTTGGAGATGACAGAGTCATATGTAACCTTCCTATAAATGGAGTATAGATGTCCACTGCTGTCAGTCTCACAACATCTTACAATATACACATGTTGGATGATTTAGGACTCAGTGGCTTTTGAGGATGTCGTTGTGACCTTCACCCTGGAGGAGTGGGTCTTACTGAATCCTTCACAGAAGAAACTCTATAGAGAGGTGATGCGGGAAACCATCAGGAGCCTGGCCTCAGTGGGTAAGGATGACAGCTTACTTTCACCTTGTCAATTAGAGGGTAAGTGTTTTCTGCCCATTAGCATTGTTCTAAGATGTACAATGTGGGAAGGGAGGCCATTGGTCAATAAACTGAGCATTGTGACAGTCATTCATGGACCTAGAATCTAATAATTTTTCTATAATTTCAAATACTTTCGATTCATTTTTGTTGGTCTGCATTTTAGGGAAGAAATGGGAAAAACATGACACCAAAGATCAGCACAAAAACCATGGGAGAACACTAAGGTGAGTCACACATAATAAAAAACATTGTCTTACGTGGGCATCCTGGTATGCTACAAAGTTTTAAAAAGAAGCAACCAAAACAACCCCTTCTCCAGATTTATTCTCAGAACACTTTTACCAAATTACTTTTTTATATATGATATAGATGTTCAGTGTTTGCAAAATAGTTCACTCGCAAACAATAGAAATAAACCCTATATGTGAATATTGTTGTTTCAATAATAACAAGGCAAAGTTCTTTATAGAACATTCAGTATGTCCAATTTCAAACAATGTAGATGAGGCAGAAAACCTATACTTTTGGTATAAGTCATAAAAATATAGTTTAAACCTTTTACTAATAAGTCATTAATGTGCATCTTGGTTTTTACAGAAGTCATATGATAGACAAAATCTATGCAATGAAAGAGAGTAGTCAATGTGGAGAAAACTTCAGTGTTATTTCACATCTCAATCTGAACAAGAAAACTCTTCCTGAAGTAAAACCATGGGAAAATCATGTGTGTGGTAAAGGCTTCATGCAGCAGTCATCTCATAATAGGCATATAAAATGTCACAGCGGACACAAGCCGCGTGAGTATCTGATATGTGGGGACAAGCCCTATAAATGTAAGGGATGTGGGAGAGCCTTTAGTTTTTCAACTTCACCTCAAATTCATGAAAGATCCCACCCTGGACAGAAACCCTATTATTGTAAACGATGTGAAAAAGCTTATAGATATCAGGAAACTCTTAAAACACATGAAAGGACTCACAAAGGAGAGAAGCCCTATGAATGTAAAGAATGTGGAAAAGCCTACACATCTTATCAAGGTCTTCAGTCACATGAAAGGACTCACACAGGAGTGAAATCCTATAAATGTAAACAATGTGGTAAAGCCTTTAGATATCATAAAACTTTAAAAACACATGAGAGGTCTCACACAGGAGAGAAACCCTATGGATGTAAAAAATGTAATAAAGACTTCAATTCTCTCCATTCTCTTCAAAGACATGAAAGAAGCCATACTGGGGAAAAGACCTATAAATGTAAGGAATGTGGGAAGGCCTTTAGTGCTCTCTCAAGCCTTCGAGTACACATGATCACTCACACAGGAGAAGGACCTTATAAATGTAAGAAATGTGAGAAAGCATTTATTTTTTCCAGCTCATTTCAAAGACATGAAAGGACTCACAGTGGAGAGAAACTCTATGAATGTAAAGAATGTGGTAAAGCCTTCAGAGTTTACATTTCCCTCCAAACACATGAAAGAAGTCATACTGGGAAGAAACCCTCGGTATGTAAACAATTTGGAAAAGCCTTGAGTTCTTCGAATTCTCTTCAAATACATGAAACCATCCACACTGGAGAGAAAAACTATCAGTGTAAACAATGTGCAAAAGCCTTCAGATATTATCTAAGTTTGAAAGCACATGAAAGGACTCATAAAGGAGAGAAACCCTATGTGTGTAAAGAATGTGGAAAAGCCTTCACACGTTATCAAGATCTTCAGTCACATGAAAGGATTCACACAGGAGTGAAACTATATGAGTGTAAACAATGTGGTAAAGCCTTCAAGTCTCATCTCTGTTTCCAAATACATGAAAGAAATCACAGTGTAGAAAAACCTTTCGAATGTAAACAGTGTGGTAAAGCCTTCAGTTCAGCCAGTCATCTTCGAAGACATGAAAGAAATCACTCTGGAGAGAAACCCCACAAATGTCAAAAATGTAGTAAATCATTTATTTCACCCAGTGATCTTCAAAGACACGAAAACATTCACACTGGAGAAAAACCCTATGAATGTAAACAATGTGGAAAAGCCTACAGACATCATAGTTCTTTACAAACACATGAAAGAATTCATTCTCGAGATCAACCCTATGAATGTAAGGAATGTGGAAAAGCATTCAGATACTCTTCTAGTTTTCGAAAACATAAAAGGACTCACACTGGAGAGAAACCCTATAAATGTAAAAAATGTAATAAAGCCTTCAGGTATCCCAGTGATCTTCGAAAACATGAAATAACTCACATTCAAGAGAAGCCTTATGAATGTAAGGAGTGTGGAAAAGCCTTCAGAGTTCAGAGTTCCTTACAAACACATGAAAGAACTCACACTGGAGAGAAACCCTATGAATGTAAAAAATGTAGAAAAGCATTCAGGTGTTCCACTTCTCTTCGAATACATGAAAGGACTCACACTGGAGAGAAACCCTATGAATGTAAACAATGTGGTAAAGCCTACACAGATCACAAATTCTTTCAAGCACACAAACGAACTCATACTGGAGAGAAACCCTACGAATGTAAGCAATGTGCTAAAGCATTTATTTGTCGTAGTTATCTTCGAAGACATGAAAGAACTCACGTGGAGGGAAACCCTGTAAATATAAAGCATGTAGTGTAGCATTCAGGTGTCCAGGTTATCTTAAAAAACGTGAAAAATTACACAAGAGAGGACCCCAGTGAATTGTAAACAATGCATTAAGCCTACAGATAAGTTTCTTACAAACACACGAAAGGCCTCACAGCAAAGATCCTTTGAATAACAAGCAATGTGGTAAAGCTTTCATTTCTCATCTAAGTTTCCAAATACACAACACAAATCGTACTGGGAGGAAACCCTATGAATGTAAAAAAATGTAGTAAAGCATTTAGGTGTCCCAGTTACCTTTGGATACATGAAAAAAAACTCATGTCAGAGAGAACTATGAATGTAACATTGTAGTAAAGCCTTCATTTTTCACACAACCATTTGAAGACTCATGAGAACATGCACTATGGAGATACTATATGAGTGTTCATGGTGTGGGGAAACCTTTATCATCCCAGTTGGTTTTTCTGAAGGCATGAAGTGACTATTGGATTTGAATGTAAACAAGTAAAAACTGCCACCAAAAACAAATATAATGCAAGTAACAGGAGAAAGCTTGGTGGTAATTAAACCACATGTAATGTTCCAGAAAACTTTCAACATGGAAGAGTTGCTATTAAAGTTGTAAATATCTCGTATTTATTAAGCCTCTTTCTGAAAGTACATTACTGGAATGTATATTTCTACTACTAATTTTCAGAAATGAATACTGAGGTAAGATTATTCTGAGTCATCTTTCAACAATAGGTAATGCTTTTCCTCAAAATTGTGAATATTTTCTCTTTCCTCCCCATTTTGAAGCCTATTGTATCCATGGGTCAGTTGAAGTATATTTGTAATACGCAATTAGGTTTAACTTTTTGATGTTTTTTTTTCTTTCTTTCATAATGTTTTCTTTGTTCTGTGTTAGGGGCCATGAAAAATGAAAGTTTGGTGTTTGGAATTGTCCTACTATCCTTGCAACAGTACCTGGATATCTCTGATTGTATATATCCTATCTCTCTAGCAAAGCTTTTTTTGGGGGGTCGGGGGGGGAGTGATAGGTATAAGAGCCTTTTCCAATTTTTATACTAAAATACATTTGGAGTAAATTTTTATGTATGACAAGTTTATGAAAGAACATAGTTTGATGTTCATTATTCATTTTGTATTTGGGCCTTTGCTTTTTGTCCTTCCTTTCCATTGTATTTGGTGATAGACTTTAAGAAGAGAGACCTGTCATAGATTAAAACTAGACTAGGAGATATCCTGCCTTATTGGTAAGAGAAGGAACTAGATTTTCCAGAATCCATATCCTTTATGGTTGCATCTTAGAATTCACCAGTAGCCTCACTTGTATGAGATTTGGAAGGGAGAAATGAAGAACATGTTAGTCAGATTTTGTGATCACCATACTGAGAAAGAGACAGATGTATAGGAACTTTGAGGACAGTCTTTCTCCAATTTTCCAGAGTCTTTGCCTTTCCAATCGAGACTGTTCTCAGAACTACCACCAACTGTTCGATTTCCATTTTCTTATTGGTATAGGTTTCCACTGATATTTTGACAAAATCCATATTAAATTTCCATCAAAATGTGGATTTTTCTGTAAGCCTTCTTGTGTGCACCGGGAAATTAACTCAGACTTTCCTGCTTGAGAGTATTCTCTGATTCCCCTCTTCTCTGGATTATACCCACAGAGGGTCTAATTTGTATAAGAAATAGTTTTATGCTGTTAGTGGTGCTAATGAGTATGTTTTCCTGATTAATCACGACATCTGCAGTGGTGCCATCAAAAAGAATGACATAGGTGTTCTCTTTTCCTCTCCTGCATAGTATACTGGCCGCCTTGACCCAGTCATTTCATGTAAGAATAAGCGCCTTCCTTCCGTCAGGAAGAAAGAAGGTGTTTCTTATTACTTGTAGCTGAATGTAATCCTGCACTGTGTTTTCAGTTGTTTGGTTGCATGTAATTAAATGTATGTGCATTTTTCTAACAAAGGAACACTTCTCTAGTTGTTTTATAGAAATATTTCACTAACTTTTCCAAGCTGTTGTATGCTAATATTGTGTTTTTCACATATTGGGAGGGTATATGAAAATGTCCCATTATAATTACGAGTTTTCAGATAAACATTGCAGTTTTTTTCATTTAATCATTATACATTATGAGTCAGTATTATCATGTGCATACAAGTATTTTTTCAGCTAACTTTATTTTTTATTCTTTTATACTTAAAATTTTTGTCCTGAAACTCACTTTTCATTTATTCTTACTACCAAAAACTCAGATCATGGTTTTTATCAGTGCCCTCTTGTTGGTGACCTGCAAGATTGTGCCTATAGGCAAAAAGAGGTGTGTAATGCATTCTAGGAAGAATAACCACAGACCATAATGCACTCTGACTATAACAATAACAGGGTGCTGAAAAGTAATTCTTACAGGAGTTTGGCTTCTGTAGGGTGATTGGATTGCCATTCAAAGAAGCAAGACTTTTCTCTGTATTGAATACTGTGAGGAGGTAAACTTCATACTGTCATTGGTATAAACATTGTTTTCTAGAAGGCAGAAACATCATAATGGAGCTAAATTTAATTTGTAAGAAGTCCCCATTAGTCATATTAGTAAGAAGAGGGGACTATTACTAAATTTTGTGATTTGAAACTTTATCTTTTAACATTTTTAGAGATATGGTTACAACATACCCTTTTAAATATCTTAGTCCGTCATAGTCACCAGTTACCTTTGATGAAGGAGTTGTGTGACTATTTTCTTTAACAGGAAAAACAGGAAATAAGTTGACCTTACAATGAATGCAAGGCCAGCTCCTGGTCCTCTGGAACAGCTTTTGACTTTCCTCCTTATTATCTAAACACTGATATATTTCCTATGGTGTATTAGTAACACTCCACACCCCCCCCTTTTTTTTAAATGAAATACCTCAGTTAAAATACATAAATTTACTTTTTGGTATTTTACATATTTTTTCAAATATCTCCTTATGACTCAACTGAGGTCTAGGTAAATTCTGAGAGAATACAACCTAGCAAGGGAGAAAAACAGGACTATTGGTCCAATCAAGCCTTTCTCAGAGACTATACACTCTTGTTATTTCTCAATTACAGTTGACATTCAGGTGTACAACATAGTGGTTAGACATTAATGTAATTTATGAAATGATCCCTCGGATTAGTCTAGTACCCATTTGGCACTATACATACTTATTAAAATATTATTGACTATATTCCTTATGCTGTACTTCACATCCCCGTGACTATTTTGTAACTACCAATTTGTACTTCTAAATCCCTTCACCTTTTTCACCCAGCCCCACAACCCCTCTCCCATCTGGCAACCATCAGTTTGTCCTTTGCATCTATGAGTCTGTTTTTTTGTTGTTGCTCATTTATTTTGTTCTTTAGAATCTACATAAAAGTGAGATCATATGTATTTGTCTTTATCTGACTTATTTTACTTAGCATAATACCCTCTCGGTCCATCCATGTTATCCCAAATGGTAAGATTTCATTCTTTTTTATGGGTAAGATTACATTGTATATATGTACCACATCTTCTTTATCCAATTGTCTGTTGATGGGCACTTGAGACTATATACTCTTGATGTTAATGTTTCATTGCCACTCATTGCCATGCACTTAAGAATATACCCAGTTTAGCACAAATAATCAAGGCACTTGGTTGAATATAGAAATATTGAAACAAGTTCTTGCAGTCCTGGTACTTATATTTAAAAGAGAGTTATTGAACAAATAATAAAAGTTTGGTTTCTAAAATGGAAAGAAGTGATTTGAAGCAAAGTAAACCATTAAATATGAGATAATTGACTGGGTTGTGTTTATATCTTTTCTATGAGGGTATGAGTCTCAGTGAGTGATTATGTCATTATCAATCACTTGAATTCCACCATGTAATGTACTTTAAAGACTATGAGGAACTGCTTAGGTGCCAAAGTACATAGAGCATAGCACTATAGAATTTCCTGCATTTCTGTGATCAACAGGAAAGATTCCTGTTGATAAAAATGTACATATGGTCCATCTTCATTTTTGCAATTGTTATAAACATTGTGTATATAAAATATGTGGTTATGAGTTTGGGCATTGTTATCTGGGACTTGGGACTTCCTATTGATTTAGGTCACAGATATTTGTGGTGTCTTACATACTGGAGGGTTTTTTCCAAATAGGCACCACAAGAGTGTTCTCTTGGGGAGATGGCATGTTTTTCATCTTTTGACGGCAGTGTTACTATACATTTGTGAAAACACAAGCTCTCCTGAACCTTGTTTTTTATGTGTTCGACACTATACACAGGGATCATTCTAAATGGGAGGGTTCCCAGAATCTGTCCTGGAGTTTAAGTCAGGCTGGACAGATGTGTGGATGTGCTGTGGCTCTGAAACAAAGGTGTAGCCCAAGTGGGATCTGCCTGGGGACATCCTCAGTCACGGGCGTCAGCATCATTTCCTTCCATTGCCATCTTTAGACCATTTCCAACTCCTTGTTTACCAAGTCAAGCCTACTTGTACCTGCTTGCTTGTAATCATCTTTAGAAATCCATGCATATCCCACTTTAGAAGATTTTTCTGAGGCAACATTATAGGGCTGTGAGTTGAGAAGGCGACAGAAGCAGTGGCAGAACTGATGTCCTGGGCACATTTCCTTTGGTCACACCAATCCCAGCTGTAGCATATTTATTAGATTGGTTTGGTTTAAGTGGTTACACAACACTTAAAAACTGACTGACTTTGAATGAGGAAACAAATGGCTCTAGAATTTGTTGAAATAGCATTCACTCCATTATCTCCTTCCCCATATCCCTTTATGTATAAAGCCTTTAGAAGACTTTTACGCATCAAAAGTCTCTAAACTCCACCCCTTCATAAATTGGACCTAAATTGCCCAAGGCATTCTTGTACCCAAAACTATTCAGCTGGGTCTGCACACAATTAGAGCCTCCACTGCTAGCAACTGACAGAGTCTGTCTGTAAATGGAGGGCCCTCCCAAGGCCTAGGTGGTGATCCTCTAGTGCAAGCTTCCCAAATTCATCTTGGGTCATGGATGCAAAATCTCCTCAGATTTTTATACAGATACCTCCTCATTGAAGAGATACTGATACTTGCAGAATAGAGGCACAAATGCCACCTCTGGCATACTCCTCCTAGAGGTGTAAGAGTGTTCCCATTTCTCTGCTGAAAAGGTCACTTTTTTAGATACATTGGCCACTTTGGGAGTCACTTGGAAGCACTAGGGAGTTTATATTTTTATATGAGAGACTAGGGAGTTTATATTTTTATGGACAGCGAGTTGCAACTAATCTGATGGAGTTTACTGCACAGATGCTGTGTTCTGTTCCTAGATCAAACAGGCCATCCCTGCGCAAAGATCGGACTCAAGCTTCAGATTGATTAGTCAAATACCAGGTTATCATGCTAGCCCTAGAGAATCCCCTGGTCAAGATTCAAGTGCCTTTGCACAGTGTTATAGTTCCTTTGACAATGATATAGCTTCTCATTTCATCGACAGCAACCGCTCCTTCCACTCTGGCATAAAGAACTGGAAATGTCTTGCCTCACAATACCCAGGTACAAATCAAGGTTGCTTCCTTCTGTGTGTGTGTGTGTGTGTGTGCTCTCTGCATATAGTAACCCTCAATCTTAGAGGATCATCTCACTGCTTAGGGTGTTAAATTCACTCACATTTCTGAGACACATACTGACACCTCAGATCTGTTAACGTTGCCATGTTGTCTCACATAATATGGTATCATTTAGAATCTTCTAACCTGAAGGTCTAGGCAAAATTCAAGGGGCTCTCCTCCTCTGCCATGGCTAACTTAGTGACTGACAAATGCACTTAATGTGAAAATAAAATGCACCATGGATAATGTACTTATTACACATACTTTCATAGCTGAGGAAAGGATCTTTATAGATCTCTTGTGCAAAACAGTAGCCAAGTTGCAAATGCAAAGGAAAAGTCATTGAAGGAAATTAAAAGTGCTAATCCAGTGAACACACCAATAATAAAGTGAAGCAGGCTTATTGCTGACATGAAGAAGATTTTACTGGTCTAGATAGAAGATCAAACTAGGCACAACATTCTCTTAAGCTTTAGAACAAGGCCGTTCAATTCTGTGAAGACTGAGAGAGAGAGGAATACATGGAAGGAAGGTTTAAAGGTAGCAGAGGTTGGTTTATGATGTTTAAGGAAATGAGCCATCTTTATAACATAATAGTGCAAGGTGGAGCAGTAAGTGCTGCTGTAGAAGCTGCAGCAAGTTATCCGGATCTAGCTAAGATACTTAGTGAAGGTGACTACACTAAACAACAGGTTTTCAGTGTAGACAAAACAGTCATATATTGGATAAAGATGCCATAGAGGATTTTCACAGCAGAGAGGTCAAAGCCTGGCTTTAAAGCTTCAAAGAACAGGTGTTCTCCCTTATTAGGGCTAATGTTGCTGATGTTTTACTATGAAGTCACTACTCATTTCTCACTCTGAAAAATTCTAGGGCCCTTAAGAATTGTGCTGTCTGCTCTGCCTGTGCTCCATAAATTGAATAAGCTTGGATGACAGAACATCTCAACGTGGTTTACTGAATATTTTAAACCAAACGTGGAGAGTTACTGCTCAGAAAAAATTTTTTTTTCTTTCAAAATACTACTGTTCACCTCCCCCCTTTGGTATTCAAGGTGGCATAGAAGGTAAAGGCTGTACACGCCTCCTCTAGCCACCACACCAAAATTATAACAAAACTACAGAGCAACCAATACACAGAATTGCCAGAGGTCTGGCTGAACAGAAGCCCTACAACTAGGTCACCTCAAATAAAAGGTCACCTCATAATTGACCTTCCGGGGCAGAGACGCGGAACAACCCAGTCCCACGACTGTGTGGTGATCAAGAAGGAGAGGGTGCTATCTTGGCTGCAGAGCCCTCTCCCCTACCTGAGGAGTGAGGGGGCCCAGCCGCACACTGGACTCCCCATCTCAGGATTCCAGTGCCAGGAAGAGAAGTCTCCACAACCTCTGGCTGAGAAAACCAGTGGAGGTTGCGGCTGAGACAGACCTTCCTCTTAAAGGCCCAAGCCTGGCCTTACTTGCTGACAGACTCACTTGCTCTGAGCTCCAGTGCTGCGGCAGCTGCTCGAGGTGCACCAGGGACATATGGGGAGGCTCTGAGTTGTCAAGCTTCAGAGTGAGGGCTTCAGGAGCAGCTGGCTCCTGGAAGGAAGTGCAGGTGGGAACCAATGTTCCTTCATTGAGCCCTCCCCTCTCCCAGCCTGTAGACTCAGGTGCCATCAACCTGGATAACAGGTTGCTCCACCCAGGAGACTCCTTGAGACTCCATCTCTCCCAACTGGAGGGCCCACCCAAGCTGCTTCCAGTGATTTATTCTATACAAACAAGCTGTCTCAGTTCTTGCTGCGAACTTTCATAAGATCTCTCAAAGGCTCACAAAACCCAAAGCAGCAGCATCTGGCCTCGGGATGCCCTGTACCTCTTGCTGAGCAGCCCAAGCCTTGCACCAGTGGCAGCTGGCCTTGGTTTCTGGCTTGGCCCCTTGAGGCACCTATAGGCACAGTATGGGTGGCAGCCATATGTTGATTGCTTGGTGACTCTTACCAGGTGGCCCCAGAGGTGCACAGGCTGTGGCTGAACTCGGCCTGCAACTGGACCCCTCTCAGGTCTGTGCCAAGGGGCCTCACAGCACACCTACTACATAAAGTCACTCTATGAAGACTGGGAGACTTAGGAGCCCTACCTAATACATAGAAACAGACAGCCAAAATGGGGAGACAAGCATGTCCCACTTAAAAGAACAGAACAAAGTTCCAGAAAAAGAATTCACCAAAATGGAGACAATATACCAGATGCAGAGTTCAAAACAATGGCTATAAGGATTCTCAAGGAACTTAAGGGAAGAGTATATGAACTCAGTGAGAACTTTAACAAAGAGATAAAAAGCATAAAAATGGAGATGGGAAACATAATAGGGAGCCAGTCGGAAATGACAAATAGAATATCTGAGATGAAGAATACATTATAGGAAATCAACAGAGTAGATGAAGCAGAGGACTGAATCAATGTCATAGAGGACGGGGTAGCAGGGGACATCCAATCAGAACAACAGCAAGAAAAAAGAATACAAACAAATAAAGATAGTTTAAGAAGCCTCTGGGACAACATCAAGCATAACAACATTCACATCATAGGGGTACCAGAAGGAGAAGAGAGAGAGCAAGGAATTGAAAACCTATTTGAAGAAGTAATGACAAAAACTTCCCTAACCTGGTGAAGGAAATAGACATACAATCCTAGGAAGTTCAGAGAATCCCAAGCAAGATGAACCCAAAAAGGCCCACACCAAGACACATCATAATTAGGATGCCAAAGGTTAAATTCAAAGAGAGAATTTTAAAAGCAGCAAGAGAAAAGCAATTAGTTACATACAAGGGAATGCCTATAAAAATGTCAGCTGATTTTTCAACAGAAACTTTAGAGGCCAGAGGGCTTGGCATAAAATATTCAAAGTAATGAAAACCTAGGACTCACAACTGAGATTAATTTACCAAGAAAAGTTATCATTTAGAACCGAAGTACAGATAAAGAGCTTCCCAGACAAGAAAAAGCTAAAGGAGTTCATCACCACAAAGCCTGTATTACAGGAAATGTTGGGGGACTTATTTAGGAAGAGGGAAAAAAATATGTATCAAGTTTAAATAAAGGATGGCAATAACTACCTATATATCAATGAGTACTTCAAATAAAAAAGAATTAAATGCTCCAATCAAAAGATGGTGTGGGGTGGCGGGGCTGAATGGATCAGAAAACAAGACCCTTACATATGCTGCCTATGAGACACATTTCAGATTAAAAGTAAGGGAATGGGTCTATGGCCATGCTACCCTGAACAGGCCCACTACTGTCTGATCTTGGAAGGTAAGCAGAGTTGGGCCTGGTTAGTATTTGGATGGGAGACCACCTAGGAAGCCCAGATGCTGTAGGTGTAAAAAAAAAAAAATTAAAAATAAGGGATTGTAAGCTGACAAGGTCCTTGCAATCCGTGAGGTCAACCAAGGGTTGCCTCACCTAAAATAAAATAAAATAAAAGTAAGGGAATGGAAAAAGATATTTTGAAATGAACCTAGAGGGTAATGTGCTGAGTGGAGTAAGTCAGATAGAGAAAGATAAATGCCATATGATTGCACATATATGTGGAATCTAAAGAACAAAACAAACAAACAAACAAAAACAAACTTATAGATACAGAGAATATTTTGAGGGTTACCAGATGGGAAGAGGGTTAGGGGGTTGGTGAAAAAAGGAGAAGAGATTAAGAAGTACAAATTGGTAGTTAAAAAATAGTCATAGAGATAGAAATATAGCATAAGGAATTTAGCCAATAATATTGTAGTAACTATGTATGGTGACAGAGGGTCACTAGATTTGTTGGGGTGGTCACTTTGTTAGTTATATAGCTGTCTAATCACTCTGTTGTACACTTGAAACTAATATAGTATTGTATGCTGACTATAAATGAAAAATAAAAAATTATTAATTAAAAAAAAGTATTATTGCTAATTGACAATGTAGCTGGTCACCCAAGAGCTCCTCTGGAAATGTACAAGATTAACGTGTTTATGCCTGCTAACACAACATCCATTCTGCAGCCCGTGGATCAAGGAGTAATTTCAACTTTTAAGTCTTATTGCTTAAGAAATATACGTCATAAGGCAATAGCTGCCACGGAACTGGGCATAGTAAATTGAAAATCCTCTGGCAAGGATTCACCATTCCAGATGCCATTAAGAACATTCATAATTCACAAGCAGAGATCAAAATATTAACGTTAATAGGAGTTTGGAAGAAGTCGATTCCCAGCCTAAAGTATGACTTTGAGAGATCGAAGAATTCATTGGAGTAATTAACTGCAGATGTGCTGAATATAGCATGAGAACTAGAAGTAGGGCCTGCAGGTGTGACTGAATTGCTGCAATGTTATGATAATACTTCAACAGATGAGGTGTTACTTCTTATAGATGAGCAAAGAAAGTGATTTCTTGAGATGGAGTGTACTTCTGGTGAAGATGCTTTGAAAATTGTCGAAATGATAAGTGATTTAGAGTATTATATAAACTTAGTTTATAAAGCAGTGGCAGGGTTTGAGTGGACTGACTACATTTTTGAAAGAAGTTCTACTATGGGGTAAAGTGCTATTAAACAGCAGTGCATGCTACAGACAAATCATTTATAAAAGGAAGAGTCGATCAATGTGGAAAACTTCATTGTTGTCTTATTTTAAGAAATTGCTACAACCACTCCAACCTTCATCAACCACCACACATATCAGTCACCAGCCATCAATATCCAGGCAAGACCCTCCATCAAGAAAAAGATTACAACTCACTGAAGACTCAGATGATGGTTAGCATTTTTAAACAATAAAATATTTTTTAATTAAGATATGTATGTTTTTTTTTTAGACATAATGTTATTGCACAGTTAGAGGACTACAGTATAATATAAACATAACTTTTATCTGCACTAGGAATCTAACAAATCTGTGCTACTCACTTTATTGCAATATTTGCTTTATTATGGGGGTCTGGAAGCAAAGCCACAATATCTTTTTCTTCATGATTGGTTTAGTTGATTTGGTTCCCTTGCAATTCTCCATAATTTAATAAATTGTCTTGCCACTTTGTATAAAGGAATCAGCTAATATTATGATAAGTATTGTGTTGACTCTCTAGATTTTGGGGGGGACTAGTGCCATTTCAACGATGTTAAGTTTTCTGATCTATGAAATTGAAATGTTTTCCCATTTATTGATACTTATTAATTTTTTTCAACATATTTTGGAGTTTTCAGATATTCATTTTGTGCTTCTTTTGTGAAATTTATTCCTAGTATTTTATTACTTTTGATTCTATTGTAAATGCATCTTAACTTTATTACCAGATTGATCATTGAAAGTGTGTAGAAATACAATTGATCTCTATATTTTGATCTTAAATGCTACAACATTGGTGAACTCAATTATCAATTCCAAAAGTCATTTTTAGTGGATTCCTTAGTGTTTTCTAAAACAAGATAACTCATCTGGTAGTAGAGATAGTTTTACATCTTTCTAACCAGTCTCCTTGCATTTTATTCCTTTTCTTATCTAATGGTTCTGGATAAAATTTCCAATACATTCTTGAATAAAAGACATGATGGCAAGAACAGACATCCTTGTTTTGTTCCTTATCTTTGGGAGAAAGGGTCCAGTCTTTCATTATTAAAGATAATATTAGCTGTGGGTTTTCTCTATATGCTCATTATGAGGTTAGGACATTATATCTATTCCTGGTATCCTGAGTGTTTTAATAATAAAAGGATATTGAATTTTCTCAATTATGTTTTCTGAGTCTGTTGAGATAACCTTGCCATTTTTGCTTTTTATTCTATTAATCTCATTATTACATTAGTGGATTTTGAGATGTTAATCCAATCCTTCATCCATGAAATAAACTGCAGTTGGGCATAGTGTATAATCTTTATATTTTTCTGGATCATGTCTGTGATATACTTGTGGCTTTGAAATTAGAATAGTACTGGCCTCATGAAATGAATGTGAAGTGTTGTCTTCATTCTATGTTTATTTTAAGAGTTTGTGAAGAATCCATACTAACCTTCTTCGGAAGTTTCGAAAAATTCTGTGTTGAAGCCATCTGGGCCTAGGATTACTTTATGAACGTTTTTTTTTTTTTTTGTTTACTAATTCAACCAATTCTCTTGTTACGGTTCTATTCAGATTTTCCATTTACTTTTTAATTATTTCAATAGCTGTGTCTTTCAAGCAATTTATCCATTTCTGCCTCAGTTATCTAATTTTTTGGCATACAATCTTTCAGTGAATTTCTTTATAATCTATATTTCTGTAATGTCAACAGTCATATCTTTATATCTTCCTGATTCTTTGGATTGTGAATATTTTTTTTTTTTCGCTAGATGAGTTTAACTAAAGATTTCTCTATTTTCTTATTCTTCCTATAGAACCCACATTTGGTTTCATTGATTTTCTGTATGTTTTTGTCTATTCCCTATTTCTTTGATTAATTTTTTTATATTTTACAAATTTTTTTATATTTTATTTTTTTCAATTATAGTTGACATGCAATATCATGCACTAATTTTTATTATTTCTTTCTCTCTTTCTTTGGGTTTGGCACTGTGGAAATAAATAAAGGAAACTTTTATTCTCTTTGTGAAGGCTTGAATGGGGAGCTCTCATGTATGTATCATTCGTTGCATTCTACAGAACCAACACGAAGAAAAAAGATAATTATTTTGACAAGGGAGGACATTTTTAACACAAGAATTACATCTCCTGCTTTTACAAAAATTAAGGAATATTCCTCCCTGCTCCAGCAACAATGCACTACCACTGCTTGCAACCAATGAAAAACTGCCACAACATCGAACTCCTTGCTCTTTTCCAATGAACTCTAATTTGAAACAACCCTCTCCAATTTCTTCTTAAATCTTGATAAAAGCCAACCACCCCTTTGTGGACTTGCCTCTGGTTCACCATAGATTGCTTGTCCTGAATTGCAGTTCTCTGCTATTCCCAATAAACTAATTTTGCTGGTAAAATATCTGGCTATTTTATTTTTTGAGGTCAACTGCATCATTTTTTCAAGTCTCAAGGTGAAAATTTAGGTTTTTGATCTGAGATTTTTCTTCTGTTAATATAAGGTCTAATGGCTCTGATTATTTTTATTGTTTTAGATACAGACCATAAATTTTGATCCTTTGTCATAATCTCTCATTATCTCTAGTAATATTTTTATTTTCAAGTCTATTTTACCTGACATTTGTATAATCTCTACAGTTTCCATGTGAGTGCTGTTTACAGATATATCTTTTTTTCATGCATTTACTGTAAATCTATTTCAAACTTTGAATTGAAATTGTTTCCTGTACAAAGCGTATATTTAGATTATGGTTTGTTTTTTTTTTATATCTGGGGTGACAATAGCTTTCTCTTGTGTGATTTATGTAATCCATTCACATTTAATATTAGTGACATAGTCCCAAGTACGCCTGCCATTTTACTTTTGTTTTCTACTGTTCTCATATTGTTTTTAAATTCTCTAGTCCTCGTTATAGCTTTCTTTTGCATTAAGTGAATATTTTCTTTTTTTCCAAATAGCATAACAGTTTTATTAATTAACTGCCCAATACTTCACTAACATACTTTTTGCCCATATTTTTTCTCTTTATTGAAATATAAGACAATTGCTTGTATTTACATTGTACAATTTAATGAGTTTTTTAAAATTATAGTTAGCATACAATAATATACCAGTTTCAGTTGTATAGCATAATGAACAGAGATCTACATAACTCGCAATCACCCCACTAAATCTAGTACCCTTCTTCCCCCTTACATATTTACTACATTATTAACCATCTTCCCCACACTACACTCTACACTCCATGTCTTTTCTGCAACTATCCATTTGTACATCTTAATCCCTTTGCCTTTTTTTGTTCCCCCTAATTCCCCTCCCATTTAGTATCCCTCCAAATATTCTCTGTATCTGAGTTTATTTCCGCTTTTGTTGTTCTTTAGATTCCACATGTATGTGAAATCATGCGATATTTGTTTTTCTCTATCCAACCCATTTCATTCAGCGCACTGTCCTCTAGGTCCATCAAGGCAATATCTTTTTCCATCCCCTTCCTTGTAATCTGTGTGTGTCTTTTAATCTGAAGTGAGTCTCTTGTAGGTAGCATATGTAGGGGTCCTGTTTTCTTATCCATTTAGCCACTCTATCTTTTGGTTGAAGCACTTAATTCTTTTCCATTTGAGGTACTTGTTGATAGGAATGTAGTTATTACCATTCTTTTTATTTTTTTTATTAATACCATTCATTATTCCTGTTTTCGATACATGTTTTTTTCTTCTTAAAGAAGTCTCTCCAACATTATTTTGTCTGGGAAGCTCTTTTTCTGTCCCTTGACTCTAAATGATAGCTTTGCTGGATAAGGTGTTCTTGGTTGTAGATCCTGGGTTTTCATCACGTCAAATATTATGTGCCAAACCCTTCTGTCCTGCATGCTTTGTTTTGAGAAATCAGCTGCCAGTCTTTGGGGTGCTCCTTTGTAGGTTACTAACTGCTTTTCTCTTTCTGCTTTTAAGATTCTCTCTTTGTATTTAATCTTTGGCATTTTAATTATGATGTGTCTTGGGGCGGGCTTCTTGGAGTTCCTGGTTTTGGGAACTCTCTGAGCTTCCTGGGGTTTTGTCTTATTTCCTTCACCAGGTTAGGGAAGTTTTCCATCATTTCTTCAAATAGCTCTTCAACGTCTTGTTTTTATTCTGGTACCCCTATGACACAGATATTTTTACCTTTAATAGCGTCCCATAGGCTCCTTACATTATTATTATAGTCTTGGCTTCTTTTTTCTTGCCATTCTTATTGAGTGTCCTTGGCTTTCCCATCCTCTATATAGGTCATTTGATCCTCTTCTTTATTCACTCTATTTATTCCATTTAATATACTTCTCATCTCAGATGTGTTCTTCATTTCTGATTGGTCTCCTTTTATAATTTCTATTTACATATTTATGGTTTTATTTTTTTTTATCTCATTGTTAAAGTTCTCACTGAATTCATCCCTAAGTTCATTGAGCATCTTTATAACCAGAGTTTTGAACTCTGCATCCGTTAGAACTCTGACTCCATTATTTTTGGATCTCTGTTCTGTTCACTCATATGGTTTCTGCTTCTTTGTCTTTCTATTTTGGCTGCCTTTCCGTGTCTGTTTCTATGTACTAAGCAAAGCTCCTAAGTCTCCCGTTCTTAACTAGTGCGGCTTTGTATGGTAGATGTCCAGTGGCACAGTCCTGAGAGCGGTTCAGCTGCAGGTTTAGCCCCGTTCTTAACTAGTGCGGCTTTGTATGGTAGATGTCCAGTGGCACAGTCCTGAGAGAGGTTCAGCTGAGGTTTAGCCCCAGCCTGTGCCCCTCCCAGGCCACCTGTTAAGATTCGGCAAGCAATCCACAGATGCTGTGCTTATAGTTGCCTCAAAAGGCCACACCAGAAACCGAGGCCAGCTGCCTCCAGTGTGTGTAGGTGCTGCTCAGCAAGGGGCACCTAAGTGAGGACACACCTGGATGTGGCTTGGGTGGGGCCGTGAGATGGGGGAAGCAGAGTTTCAGGGAATCCTCTGGGTGGAGCGACCTATGTTATCTAGTTTGATGACAACTAGGCTATGGTGGTGCTGCTTCCACACTCTGGGAGGTGGGAGGGCTCAACAGAGGAACAATGAATATCACCTGCACTTTTGAACAGAGTTGAGTCTCGCCTTGGCCCTCACTCTGACAACTCAGTGTCTCTCTGTAAGTCCCTGTTGCCCCCTGCGCAGCTGAACCCACACTAGTGCTGAGCAAACAGGTCCATTACTACTAACATCCACTCACGGACGTGGCCTCTTTAAAATGTGCCTGGAGCAGCAGCAGCAGCTGCTGCTGCTGCTGCTGCTGCTGCTGCTGCTGCTATGGCCTCTGTCCCACTCAGCCATTCGGTACTGGGCAGCACTGTGTCCTGCCTCATCCTACCCTTCTGCCATTGCAGAGTGATTTCTTAGTTCTCTCTCTAGTTGTGTGGCTTATTCATTTAGATTCCAGGCGATTTTCCTTGTTGTTTGCTCGTGTTTGTCACAACTTTGATTTGGTTGCCAGAGACTCTATCATTTACACCATTTTTTCCCCCCTCTCAGCGAATATTTTCTAATGTAGCACTTTAATTTTAAATAACTTCGCTATATTTGCCAAGATTTTTTATGGTGTTGCTCTACTGTTTAACACGCACTTCTTAATTTATAAGAATGAGCTTTAGATATACACTAGCTTAATTCCAGTGATATATAGAAATGTTACTCCTATAAAGCTTTACCTTTTTGTCATTTTTCTCATATGGTCATGCAGATTGCATCTACTAACTTAAACCAATAATATACTATATTTCTTTACTGTCTAGTCATTTCTATAGCCCAATATAGCTTTGCTCCAATATGGGTGGTGGTGGGGGGAGGGCGGGGGCACCAACTCCTGCGCCTGCGCACTTCAGGGAAGGTGGAAATCCCTGGCATTTCCTGCCGCTTCCTTTGGCGTGGTGCTGCATTGCATCCTGGGAGCCATTTGAGGTGAGGGGTGCCTTGGGTTGCTGAGGGCCTGGCTGAGATCGCCATTTTTTTTGCAGGCCATGGGTATGGAACTGTGCAAATTGAGTTCTGTCCAGGCAAAGAGTACGCACCTGCCTTGGTGGTCTAGCTCCACACACACTCTGGAGGCGGCTCTGAGGTGAGGGAGCAGGCGCTTGATCTCTGCCCCCCATTGAATGTTCCTTGATGGGAAGCGAGAGCGGCCTCGGAACCTCAGATCGTAGGTCTTCCAGCCACAGAAAGATCACAGTAAGGACCCAGAAAAGCACTAGAAGCTGCAAGAGCAGGTCTTACCTGGCTCCCCTCATTTCTGCCTCTTCTCTTCAAAAAACAATGAGTGTGGCCTCCAACACAGGCGGGGGGTGGGGGGGGAACGCCTCTTGCACCGGAGCATTTCAGGGAAGGCAGAAATCCTTTGGTGTGGTGCCGCACTGCATGCTGGGAGCCATGTGAGGTGAGGGGCACCCAGGGGACGCCAAGGGCCTAGGTGAGGTGCCATTTCCCACAGGACATGGGGCTGGAACTCTACAAGGTGAGTCCTGTTCCAGAGGAAAGTAGGCGCCGGCCTTTATGGGCGGCTCCACATGCACTCGGGAGGCAGCTCCGAGGCGAGGGAGCAGGCGCAGGCGCGGTCAGCACATGCGCTGCTGAAACCACAGGGTGGGATGTGCCACCGAACTCAGAGAGGGGGCTTAGGGACAGCTGGGCTCCTGAGGGACTCCAAGAGCTAGAAGACAGGGCGTCTCCTTTAGACATTATTGAGACTATTGTGAAATATGCTTCTTGGTCCAGAGCTGATGTTTATGTGACACTAGGGATTATGTCCCAGGAACCTTTCTCTTGACCTGGGCTCTGGGTTCTGTCACTGCTTCACTTCATAGTCATCGACAGAGAAAATTTCTGGAGTGGGACACGTGTGGCATCGAAACATGTTTCGCAGAGAGCAGGCACAGAGTTGGCTTGGAAACGACCCCAAGACCTGGTCTGGGGAGACGTGATGCTGCCGCCCAAGGAGCAGGTTAGGGTACACCCAGGCCACCTGTCTTGGGAGACCTGTTAGGTGCACTGCAGTGTTTCAGACCACGGCATTCCAAGATACGGTGTCATCTCAGAGGGGAGCACTGGGAGCACTGCCACTCTCACCAGCTGTGTGAATGAGGGCAGGTGAGCCCTACAGGGTGTTTCCTAATGTCAAACTCGGTACCAGGAAAGTCCTGTTGTGGCCTGTGTCCCTTTTTGCCAGACCTTTCAGTTGTAAGGACCCCGAGGTGGTGGAAGGAAGTGCTGAGTATGTAGCAGTTGAAGGTCAGAGAGCTAAACATTCTCCCAGCATGGGAAAACATTTTTGTTGTTTTCAATGAATTGTTTTTAGTACATACACATACTGTTTAAAGAGTAGTGAGTTTTCACAAATGCATAGTTATACCTCCAAGATGGAAAACACTCCATCAGCCTAAAGGAAAACCCATGGTTCCCACTTATACTGAACCCCCCCACCTTTAACTATGGATCTATTTGAGGTTCCTACACCTTTGCCTTTTCCAGACTGTCATATGAGTGGAATATCATGTCTCATTAATTCTATTTGGAAACTTTAATATCACATCTGTAAAAGTGCATAATTATACAAACCTTACAATTTTCTTCTGAGTTTAACATTTTTGACATTGCACTGTAGAGGGGCACAGATTATGCCTTTAAAACTGAGGGATTCCACTATTATGAGCTACGTGAATTTGGGTAAAACTGCTTAAGTTTCTTCATTTGTATAATGGGAAGATTGATGAGAGCAGGGGAGCAAATGAGATACTAATAATTATAAAATCCCATAATCTCGACACTGCTAAGAAAACAGAAATTGGCACTGAAAAAAAGGAAAGGGACCGAGTGAATTTCCTTCACTGTTTAATAAAATAAAAGCTGTCGCCATTTACTTGATGTTTTACATCTCCTGGAAGTGTAAACATGGAAACGATCCCTGAGAACAGCAAAAATGGCCACAGAAGGCTTTGTACATCATTGAAACAAAAAACATCTAGCAACTCCTTTTATCAAAAGGCATAGAAAATTCCCCCCATTTTGAGGATGCCAAATATGTCTCCTTTTTGCCACTGGCATTATTACTCAAAATGATACTCTGGGTCTGCAGCTTACCTCAATTTTTCCTTATTGTCCTCTGAACACTCAAAGCTTTCTGGTACTTTAACCAGGAAATCACACTGGACTTGCACAGATATCACTCTACTCATAGAAAACCCATGATGATCAAAACTCTTCCTCTAAACTGGGAGGAACTTGAAGGTTTCAATGGGGTACACAAATTTGTCACTCCGTTTGAATACCAGCAAAACAATATGCTGTTTCAAAAGGAAATATCAAATTATTTCAACTGGTATTAAATAGAAATAAATATGACAAATACCCATGGCCTAAAGCAGTGAGAAGTCTCTCATGCCACATACCCATGTCCATACTCATAATCAAACGTCACATGCTCTCAAAGTTTTGACCATGGCCATAACAAAGATGAACCATGTGTATACTTTTATCTTTATATGGGGGGACCATTTCTGTTAGTTCCAGGAATACAGGACTTTTAGTATTGCTGTTCATTGTTTAAATTCACAGTGAGCAGATCCTCAGGGTTTATAAATCATCGAGGGGAAAAATGGTCAGTGATGACACCTTCACTGAGGACCCTGCTCTTTATAAGAATATACGATCCGCCCCAGTTCCCTATTATCTCACCTGTCATTGCTTCCTTTCCTTCAACACCTTTATTGTCTACTTAGAAACCAAAGCTTTCTCATTTAACCATGTCTTTTTTCATGAAAACAAGCACTAGGAATGTAAGAACATCTTTCATGCATGTATATCCACAGCCTAGAGTAACTTGAATATCTGTGCTAGAGTGAATATGTTTTCAGTCTAAACTTCTTGGCATATGTGGGATGTTGAAAAATTAACATCAGGATCATACTCTCTCAGCAAGAAAGTCTGTGTTGGAAGAGGGATCCCGATATTTCTTCTTGCTAGGTTTGTGTTCTCTGACAATATTCCTAAATTTATTAACCTCAGTTTATAAAGCTTATAAAGGACATAACAGGGCTCATACACCTTGCTAAGAAGTACATGATTAGAAATATATATATAAAAATATATATTTTATATATACATATAAAAAATATATATAAGTATATATAAATATATATATATATATTTATATATATATATATTTTAACAGGTACTTTTTGGAAAAGCATCCAGTACACTATAGAAATTATTTCAGTATTTAGATAACAGGAAAGGCAACTAGGTGCTGGCCTTGCACACCCTGCAAGGCCTAGACATAGCCTGTTGAGAAAAAAATGTCACATACGTCTGTCATCAGACAAAGCTACTCCATGACCATAATGGATCAAGAGAAAAGCAAAGGCATTCGTGTCTGTAGAAGTGATAAAAGAGAACAGGTTTCCAAAGAATAAAATAACAAAAATTCCCCTTTTCTCACTAGTATGATTTGTGCTTCTTATAATTTAGTGAAAAGAAGCTATGGAAACATGGCCAGAGGGCCTTATTGATTTTCTAAAGTCTTATAATTCAAGTCATTCTTTCTTCCTTTTAGATAAAAATGATTAAGATTAACCAAGATAGAATTAAATTCATTTCCTCATAGCATCCAATGCAGAAAAGTGTCTTGCTCCCTTGAAAAGCAATCAAATTATCACAAGCCAAAAGTATAAGAAGTCCTTTTGAGTGCACTGTTCCTGTTACACCCTACAGTCGTTTATGGTTTGTGGTCATTCTTATTACTAAAATTTGTTTCATTACAACTCTCTTTGACTGTAGATCTGATTTTGTTGGTCTTTGGCCAGAAGGGACTGAAAAAAAAAATGATTGAAGTTTTTAATATTATGAATGAATAAGAAAGAAGTTTTATGCCAAAAGTTATAAGTAAAAAAGAATAAAAAGTAAAATTTACCTGAGGAAAACATACCTGAATTTGTACACACATAATAATAGTGACAGAATGTATACGGATTAAGTGGAGAGAATTACAAATTGATCTGAAAATCCATAATTACAATGAGATATTTAAATATATCTCCAGGAAATGAAAAACACAATTATAGTTCTTAGCATAAGAGTGCTTAGAAAACAGCTAATATAATTTTTCTTTAAAAAGTACAGAAGCATTTATTAGAGTAAATTGCAAATAATTTTAGTCACAACAAAGATAACTGAAATCATCAAGGGATTATGCTCAGCTCTGAGTAACAGGGAACACCCAGAACTGGCCTGATATGAGGAAAGTGCAATTGTCAAATGGACGGACTAGGTTGGAGCTGCCACATGCAGCAGAGGAACAGACTTCTACATGGTTCTTTAGGATGGCACCACTGTAGCTGTCACAGTGGAATCAGAGAACACAAGGTCACCAGCAGTGCTAACAGAACAAGGCCTTTTGTATACAAATCAGACCTTAGATGAACACAATCCGAGGAAGGGGAAAGTCGTGCTTCATGGAACATTCTCAACCATGACGGCCTCCATTTGTTGCCCTATGGACATATGCGGGCTTGCAGGAGAATCCAAACTGCACTGGATCCTTGATGTTGAATTCTGAACAACTGTAAAGCCCACACCTTGGACCACGCAGTCAAGCAGGCGGTGGTGGATATTCTTGAGGATATTCTTGACTGGCAGGGCAAAGCCTTAGTAAAACAAACTAGTAGCAAGTATACATGAAGGCTCTATGCTTCTATCTGTCTCTCCTATACAGGTGGCTCCAAAACCTGCCTAATCCCCTTTCACTTCTTTGTTCCAAGTTTCATGTAAATTATGATTTGGTGATTTCTAACATGGAACCATAAAGGCAATAGATTGTATAGAAAATGTAGTTCACAACATTACTCACATTGATATAACAGTCAAGAAGGGTCATCTCTGACTCTAGATTTGATTGTCCTATCACAGATATTCTCTTCTTAATGCAAACTTCATAGTCCAAATCCCAGCCAGAAGCAATGACAAAAAAAGGACAATAGATGAAAATAATTCACATGAGACTATATGATGAACTTTGCGTACTTACAAATATATGGCAAATAGTCACTGGCCACATGTCCCAGCCAAGTGAGCCACCTTGCCGCACCTCCGGCAAAGACCTCACCAAAATGTTCTCAAATCGAACATGCCATGGAAACCATAATGTTCACATTTCACAAATTTCGTGAGGATAAAGCCTACTTAGTGAAGGAGGACCTAAGAGTACTCATGAAAAAGGAGTTCCCTGGACTTTAGAAAATCAAGAAGGCCCTCTGGCCATGTTTCCACAGCTTCTCTTCACTAACTGCTGGGCTCGTCATCACATGCAATGACTATTTTGTAGTACCCATGAAGCAGAAGAGAAAGAACCAGGCGGCACTGAGCAATTCCTCTTGCACTGATACGATTTCTCCCAATGGGTTGCTTAAGCAGTCTCTGCCCCATAGCTTCTCTCTGTATAAGGATTTCATGAACATATTGGAACCCTTAAAAAATGTAAATATAGTCTATGGTCATGCCACCTTGAATGTGCCCGATCTCGTCTGATCTCAGAAGCTAAGCAAGGTCAGGCCTGGTTAGTACTTGGATGGGAGACCACTTAGGAATACCAGGTGCTACAGGTGTTTAAAAAAAAACGTAAAAATAAAATCCCACCCTTATTTGACAAGAGAAAGAAAAGCCAATTAAAGCCAGCTAAGCTTTTGATTTTTATATTGTTTGCATCTTCTTGTTCTCAATAAACAAAATTCTTTATATATATAATATATATATACATACACATGCATATATATACATACATACATATACATATATGTATGTATATACACACACACACATATATACACATATATACATATACGTGTGTGTGTATATGTGTGTGTGTATATATACATACATATGGCAAATATTTCTTGACAAGAAACTAGAAGGCTCTTCAGGGCAATGAAAAGGCAGTTTTCTGTGATGAAAGATTAAATATGTATGATGGGTAAGGCATATTCAATACTTGCCACAGAAGGCCAGTAGAAAAAAATGAACAAATACCAAAGTACATTTTTCAATGTTCTTTTCCTCACAGAACAATTACAAAATTACAGAAAAATTAAACCTACTTGCATATTGTAGTAAAACACTTCCGTTCACCCATGGATCTAACAGATTTCAAAACAGAAACACAAAATGTTTATTAACTGACTAAAAGGGGAAAAATTACTTATTAAACTTAGAAAGTTTTGCTTAAAGAGTACCTACAGAATTATATCACCTGTTTCCTTGCAAAAGTAGAACTCCATACTACAGAGAATCACTTTAAGAATAAGTCAGTGATAATGACCATATACGTATACTTTTGTATCATTTCTTTCATGTTGTGAATTTTGAGGAGTATGTAAATTAATTTGCACCAGGCTTATATGTATTACTTACATTAATAGATTTGCTTCCAAATCTATTTTAAAGCAGTTTTCAAGCTGCTTTAAAAGTATGTTAAAATTTCTTCATTTAACATTCATTAAGTATGTTAAATGTCTTCATTTCAGTCATATGGTATCTGTCCAGTGTAAATTCTCACATGGTTTTGTAGGGATGTGAGGCAAAATGAAAGTGTTACTATATCACTTACATTCAATAGAATTCTCCCCACTTTGAGTTTTTTCATGGCTTTCCAAGGAAATGAGACAGCTGGTCTTTTTCCATGTTCTTTACATTAATATGGTATATCTCCAGTGTGCAGCCTTACTTGTCCACAAAAGCTCTCCCATATCCCTTATATTCATAAAGTTTCTCTTAGGTGTGACGAGTTCTTTAATGATTTTGTAAAGGACTGGGATGACTGAAGGCTTTTCTACAATTTTTAAATTGATAGGGCTACTCTTCAGGGTGAGTTCTTCCATTCTTCATAATAAACTGGGAGAAATGAATTCTTTCTAACATTCCTTACATTTTTAGGGTCCATCTCCAATCTGGATTATCATGTGTGATCAAACACCTTGAGAGATAAATGAAGGCTTTCCTACATTCCTTACATTAACAGGATTTATCTTCAAAATGACTTCTCTCATGTTTACGACAACTACTTGAGAAACTGAAGGCTTTACCACATTTTATACATTTGTAGGGCTTTTCTCCACTATGTGTTCTTTCATGCATTCGAGAGTACCTGGGACAACTAAAAGCTTTGCCACACTGCTTACATTGATATGGTTTCTCTACACCATGAGTTTTTTTATGAATTCGGAAGTAATTGGAACAACTGAAGGATTTTCCACAGTGCTTACATTCATAGGGTTTCTCCCCAGTATGAGTTCTTTTATGATTTCGAAGGGAAAAGATATAATGGAAAGCTTTACCGCATTCCTTACATTCATGAGGCTTCTTTCTATTGTGAGTTTTTTTATGTTTTCCAAGATATCTGGGAGAACTGAAAGCTTTACCACATTCCTTACATTCATAGGGCTTTTTTCCACTGTGTAGCAATTCATGATTTCGAAAGTTTTTGGGACACCTGAAATCTTTCCCACACACCTTACATTTATAAGGTCCATCTCTAGTGTGCTTGATCATGTGTCTTTGAAATCTGCTGAGAGAACTCAAGGCTTTCCCACATTTCTTACACTCATAGTGTTTCTCTCTAGTGTGAGTTCTTGCATGTCTACGTAAGTGACTTAAACAACTGAACACTTTACCACATTTTGTACATTCATGAGACTTCTTTCCAATATGAATACTTTTATGTTTTCCGAGGGACCAGGAAGAACTGAAAGCTTTGCCACATTCCTCACATTCATAGGATATACCTCCATTATGCTTTCTCTCATGTCTACATAAGTTACTTATATAACGAAAGACTTTACCGCATGTCGGACATTCATAGGGCTTTTCTCCACTGTGTTTCCTTTCATGTATTCGAACATATTGGCGATACTTGAAAGCTTTCCCACATTCCTTACATTTATAAAACTTCTCTTCATATTCCTGATACTCGTATTGTTTGGGTCCAGTGTGAGATCTCATGGGGCTATTAAAGGATGAATGATGCATGAAGACTTGTCCACACAACCTGGATTTACGTAGTTTTATTCCGGTAGGAGCTGCTTTCTTCTGATTATGATTTGGAATCTGGCTGGAGGTTTCTCTACACTGACTACCTTCTTTACTTTTACCCAGTCTCTCTATTGTGTGACTGCTGTAAAAATCAGAAGCATAACATTAATGTTTTGTTTATTAATGATTTTATATTAATGTATGACTGACATTTTTACCATTTTTAAGGCAAGTGTAGGGTTTGTGCACATTCTGATTGTTCAAAAGTGAGTATACTAAAAACTCTGCAAGAGAGCCAGGTCATAGCTATTATGAAAACAGTAATATTCATGAATAGTGATTCTGTTATACTGTTTCCAAGTGTACTATTTTTCATATACTAAACATCTAGGTCACATTTGAGAAAAATATTTTGATGAACATATTCTAGGAATCAATAAATTTGATGCTGGATCGATATGTTTGGTTTGCCTGTTTTTAAAATTCGATGACATATTAAGATTCTCTTGTGGGACATTGCTTTCTCATGTGAGTGTGACTCACCTAAGATTTGTCCCATGATTTTTGTGCTGATCGTCACTGTCATGGTCTTCCCATTTTTCTTCTAAAATACATGCTAGAAAAAAAAAGCATTATAAATTATAAAAAGTATAGAAAATCATTAGATTTTGGGTCCACGATGAGCTGTGATCAAGCCCGATTTCATTACCAGTGTATTCCCTTTCTACATTTCACTTCTTGCTTGAAACAGCATTGATAAGCAAGCAACACTAGTTTACTGATTGACTAAATAAGTAAGTTAAGAATGTTGTCATCCCTACCTATTGATGCCAGGTTCCTGAAGGTTTCCTGCATCACATCTCTGTAGAGTTTCTTCTGGGTCCGATCCAGGAAAGCCCACTCCTCCAGGGTAAACTTCACATTAACATCGTCTAAGGCCACTGAGTCCTAAAACATCCCACATATATATACAAGAGGATGGGTGAGACAGACAGCACTGGGGATCCATACTTAATTCATAAGAAGATCACACATGACTCTGAGGTTCCCAATATTTATTCTATGACTTGGTCATCAGACTATTACTTATTGGCCAGTCACTTCCTCATGAATGTAACAACATCATTAACACACGGAATTTATTGCTACATTTTTATTGTGATCAAGTCTTCATTGCTCTTTAATGTCAGGGTACAGAGCACCTTGGAAATGAAAAGAAATATTTCTATATTAAGCACATCAATTCCCTGTGAGAAAACTCTCATCTCCTTTAATACCACCATATGATGCAGCACTCCATGAACCACACCATCATATCTGCATACAGTTTTAATGAATAAGAACAAAGTGAAGACATGGAAGCTTTTTCTTCTCCTCTCATCACCAAACATGAGGCCAGGAGGTCTATGGAAATTCAGTTTGTAACAACACGTAGCTGACCATATTGTCCTGAAGTACTCCGGGCCATTAGAAGTAGTCAGATCCAGCTGGCTGACTGCAAATAATCTTGTGGAGGAGTAGGAATTATAATTTGTTTATATAATATTTATCACAGACTCAGTTTGATCTTCCTTTTTCTGTCTCATTTCATGGAGCTAGGAAGTTAATCAGAGTTAGAGCTCAGGCATGACAACTTAGATCTCTGCAAAATTCCTATATACATGAGTAACTCATGTATATAGGGTTACTTCATACCAATTTTAGGACATACAGACACATATACTAAAATGATAAAATCACAAAAAAAGTCTTTCTGGCAGAATTGTAACATTGTGACCTGGGTCTCGATGACTCTGAGGAACAGCTTAAGATTAGCATTTGTGAGGGCCTTCATTGAAATTCACAGTATTTTCATGTTGAATTTGCAAACGATTACAAAATATATAGAGTTCAACAGTGCTTTCCTCTGAAAACTAAAATGTCCTCTTTTTCAAATTTTGGCAGCAAGTGATGCTACTCTAGTTAGTGGCTCTCCTCCCAACTTCTCTCATTTCTGAGGTCACATGTGAAGTAAAGCAGCATGACAACCCATCCCAGACATAGGACTCCCTCAGCAGCACAATTCCCCTAAATGCTGGTCCCAGAAAGAGGTCAATAATCCAATGATGTCTATGTGTAGGGAACAGAGAAAAGGTTCCAACTCACCAATTCTGATGCAAAATTGACCTATTCAGTAAAGCAACAACAAAGTAGGAACATCTCTCTTGTTCTAGGTCGTAAAGGAGTAAGATAAGCTGCTTGGTTTAGCCCTAATTAATCTTTTCCTGTAAAGCATCTGTAGTGCTTTGTTCATAATGAAGTCCCACTTCCTAGTGTGTAAAAGCGAGTGAGCATAAGCAGACCCGAGATTGCTTATCCTTAGAAAAGTTTGCTCACAAAGTTCATTTTGCTGGTATCTAGGAACTGGGATTTGCGGAGTGGCCCCGCCTGCCACCAACTTAACATGTAGAAGTGCCTCAGTGCACCTAAAAGATTTATGCAACAATATGGCATAAAGTAAATTCCTGTTTTTCTTTTCAGATGCTATAATTTTGTTACATGTTTGGCAGATCGTGTCTATGTGATCAGTCCCCCAAAACACCCTGGGGACTGAGTCTCTGCTGAGTTCCCCTGGTAAGCAATAGTTCACACATGTACTTGCAACTTCTTACTTGGAGAACGAAGCTCATCCCACGTGGTTAGACTGAGACACAACATCTGGAAGCTTGCTCCTGGTTTCCTCCAGGCCAAATTTAATTCAATACTAAACAAGAATACAGGCTACTTAATGATTTTTATGAAAAAAATTTTTTTATTGGATAATGTCAAAATCGAATGAAATAAGTGAAAGGATGATATATGTTCTTAGAAAGAATTCAGTGTCACCTAGATGTCACCTCTCCCAAATAATATCTCTACAAAATCTCATAAATCTCTCAAACAGATTCTTTCAGAGTCAACAAAAACTATTCCTCCAAACCTGATAGGAAGAATAAATGTCCAAAGGTGGACAAAGTCATATAAAGAACAGAGTGACAGCCTACTTAACATACATCATGGATTTTTAAACTATTGGTATAGTATCAGCAGAGAGAAAAACAAACCAAGAGAAAGAAAAAGTCTTTCATGGGCCAGCATTTAATATGGAAAGCTGGTCATGGACACAGCAGGCATTGTAGGGCAGTGGCAAATATGAACATTTTAATACACGGAGCAGGTACAAACTGTTACCTAACTGGAAAAATGCATTATATTCCCTCTATTCCATGGACAATAGCTAATTTGTTGTAGATTTAAATGTAAAAGATAAAAGTAGGCCACTTTTAGAAATCACAAATAACTGATTATTGACACGAGAATAGGAAAATGTAAGAAGAGTAAGCTGGAATCTAAAGAACAGAATAAACAAACAAACAAAACAGAAACAGGCTCATAAGATAGGGAACCCGATGGCCGCCAGATTGCGGGGCGAGGGCAGAGGGTGGGAGGCTGGGGTGAAAAAGGTGAAGGGATTAAGAAGTATAAATTGGCAGTTACAAAACCATCACGGGAATGTGAAGTACGGCACAGGGAATACAGTCAATAATATTGTAGTAACTCTGTATAGTTCCTGGTGGATAGTAGACTAATCGGGGGACCACTTCATAAAATACATAAATGTCTAAACATTATGCTATACACCTGAAAGTAATATAAAGTAATATTGAATGTCAACTCTAATTGAAAAAAAAAAAAAGGTCTAAAAAAAGTAAGCGATCAAGCTTGAGACTGATAAATTTAAATATATTAAATTTAAGGTACTTTAAAAATAAAAAGGGGGAAGAAAAATATATGCAATACATGCAATATAAAAGAGTGAGTCTTCAGAGTAACAATGAACAGACACATAATTAAAAAGAGAAAAAGCAAAACATTTAACAGAAGATGAAAGATCATATATGAAAAGTTGAGAGAATAATAAATGGTCCAGTAGATTCCATTTCACAGTGATTAGAACAAAAATGAATCAATTTAATAATTCTCTCCCCCCAAAAAATAATCCCAAGTGTTGAAGACAACAGTGGAAAAATCAATAAATCAGGCACAAATGGAGTGGTCAAGTGATACACTCCATTGCTATTACCTATAAATGTGAACTTGATCACTAGCTATATCCCAGAAAAAATTTTTAACATTGTCTACAGAATTTATTGTATTTTGCACTTGGAGACTCATACAAGGGTGGCATGGACTAAGATTAAAAAGATCTGGTGGAAAAAGATATTGAATTAAAATGTACATCTGAAACTTATGTGATGTTATTAACCAGTGTTACCTCAATTATTTTTTTTTAAGTGCATAAAGTGCAGAATGAATACATAACTGATCTTTAAAAAATCTGAAAGATTTATCCATAGAACGATATAAAAATAATGCAAAGAGAATAGGGAGAAAAAAAGTGGCATAGATGATAGAGGCTCTGTTCATCCTCTTGTGGCCAAATCAAAGTTGTGACATAAACAAGGAGCAAACAGCAAGGAAAATCGCCTGAGATCTATATGAACAAGCTCTACAAGTAGGGAGAGAAATAAGAAATTACCCTGCAACGGGAGGAGGTAAGACAGGGCGAGGATGCGAAGCTGCTCTGTTCGGAGTGGCTGAGTGGGACGGAGGCTACAGCAGCGGCAGATGCTTCTTAAAGGGGCTGCATTCACAAGCAGACTGTCACAGTGATGGACCTGCTGGCTCTGAGCACCAGTGCTGGGGTTGGATGTGCACATAGGGCACCGGGGACTTACAGAGGAACACTGAGTTGTCAGAGGGCTGAGGCGAGACTCGCTCTGTTCAGAAGTGCCAACGGTATCCACTGTTCCTCTGTTGAGCCCTCCGTTCCAGTGTGTGGACATAGCGCCTCCACAGCCGGGATGTCATCAAACTGGATAACAGAGGTCGCTCTGCCCAGAGGAGTCCCTGAAACCCTGCCTCCCCCAACTTGTGGCCCCACCCGAGCCACATCTGAGTGTGTCTTCACTTAGTCAGGTGCTCCTTGCTGAGCAGCGCCTAGACTCACACTGGAGGCAGCTGGCCTCGGTTTCTGGCGTGGCCTTTTGAGGCAACTATAAGCATAGCATCTGTGGATTGCTGGCTGAATCTTAACAGGTGGCCCCGGAGGGGCAGAGGCTGGGGCTAAATTTGGCCTGCAGCTGAACCCCTCTCAGGACTATGCCACTGGACACCTACTTCACAAATCCACACTAAGAGGACTGGGAGACTTAGGAGCTTTGCTTAGTACATAGAAACAGACACGGAAAGGCAGCCAAAATAGAAGGACAAAGAAGCAGAAACCATATGAGTGAACAGAACAGAGATCTAGAAATAATGGAGTCAAGCAATCTAACAGATGCAGAGCTCAAAACACTGGTTATAAAGATGCTCAATGAACTTAGGAGAAGTGTAGATGAAATCAGTGAGAACTTCAACAAAGAGATAAAAAACATAAAAATGGAAATGGAATTTATAAAAGGGAACCAGTCAGAAATGAAGAACACATTATCTGAGATAAAAAGTATATTAAATGGAATAAACAGAGTGAATAAAGAAGAGGATTGAATGACCTATATAGAGGATGGGGAAGCCAAAGACACTCAATCAGAATGGCAAGAAAAAGGAACCCAAGACTATAATAATAATTTAAGGAGTCTATGGGACGCTATTAAAGGTAAAAATATTCATATCATGGGGTACTGGAATAAAAACAAGACATTGGAGAGCTATTTGGAGAAATAATGATGGAAAATTTCCCTCACCTTGTGAAGGAAATAGACATAAAATCCCAGGAAGTTCAGAGAGTCCCCAAAACCAGGAACCTAAAGAGGCCCACACCAAGACACACCATAAATAAAATGCCAAAGATTAAATACAAAGAGAAAATCTTAAAAGCAGAAAGAGAAAAGCAGTTAGTAACCTACAAAGGAGCACCCCAAAGACTGGCAGCTGATTTCTCAAAAGAAAGCATGCAGAACAGAAGGGCTTGGCACAAAATATTCGACGTGATGAAAACCCAGGATCTACAACCAAGAACACTTTATCCAGCAGAACTATCATTTAGAGTCGAGGGACAGAAAAAGAGCTTCCCAGACAAAATAATGTTGGAGAGACTTCTTTAAGAAGAAAAAAACATGTATCAAAAACAGGAATAATGAATGGTATTAATAAAAAAATAAAAAGAATGGTAATAACTACATTCTTATCGACAAGTACCTCAAATAGAAAAGAATTAAGTGCTTCAACCAAAAGGTAGAGTGGCTGAATGGATAAGAAAACCAAGACCCCACATATGCTACCTACAAGAAACTCACTTCAGATTAAAAGACACACACAGACTACAAGGAAGGGGATGGAAAAGGATATTGCCTCGATGGACCTAGAGGGTAGTGCCCTGAATGAAATGGGTTGGATGGAGAAAAACAAATATCGCATGATTTCACATACATGTGGAATCTAAAGAGCAAAATAAAGAACAATAACAAATGCTGAAATAAACTCATAGATACAGAGAATATTTAGAGGGCTACTAGATGGGAGGGGGTTGGGGTGATGACAAATAAAGGCAAAGGGATTAAGAGGTACAAATGGATAGTTGCAGAATAGACATGGAGATGTTGAATGTAGCAGAGGGAAGATTGTTAATAATGTTGTAATAAATATGTAAGGGAGAAGAGGGGTACTCGATTTAGTGGGGTGATCATTTTATGAGTTATGTGGATCTCTGATCACTATGCTATACAACTGAACTGATATATTATTGTATGCCAACTATTACTGAAAAAAAAAACTCATTGAATTGTACAATGTAAATACAAGCAACTAATTGTCTATTATATTTCAATAAAGCCGGGAAAAAATTGTACAATATGGACGATGTTAACTGTCTTATAAGTGTTATGGTCACATGGACAGGCAGGTGGACCCCTACCAAGATTTGGTTTAGGGGTCCAGGGGTCCACACTAATGACCACACACACACACACACGGTATGAAAGGCTTTAGGATTTCCATAACGGGAGTGTCTGCAGAGGGCAGGGCGGTCCTCTCAAGCATGCCTGGACACGCCTGGAGATGGCAGGGAAAGGAGCCCAGCCTGGGGTTTTACTGAGCCTGGGGGTAGCTAGAGTGAGCGTTCAGCAAGGGGCAGGGCCTCTTGTGGATTCAACCACTTGCCAGAACCAAAGGAAGGAGCATCCAGGCTTTCTTATCACCAGGCACAGATGTGGGGCACAGGTGGAGGATGGAGGGATGAAAGCTTAAAGCCATCAGTGGTAAACATCAGAAAAGGAGTCAGACTGTCTCTGGTGTGTTGTGTGAGGAGCTTAGAAGCCAGCTTCCAGTCCTCAGAAGTAAAGAAGCCAAGAAACTCAAAAGCAACAAATCTATCAGAGAATTGAGGTCATGGGGTGAACCACTAACTCCAAAATTAGAAAGAAATATCAAAAAGCAGCCATTTCAAGACATGCCCAGAATATATGTAGAAAAATGTGTTACTCTGATTTATAATGAGGGTAACTGAGGTAAAAGGTTCCCAGAATTCTTGAATAATCCAAAAGTAGTAAATGTGAAGATGGTGTCGACTGTGGGTCGGTGCTGAGAAAACTTCTTGATGTGATAATTGGTCAGCTGTGATGATTTTTGGGTCTGTTCCATTTTCAAAGACATTCCGATTAAGACATGAAAAGCAGCAACTAAGCCTGAGCTCCACCATGTATGAAGGAGGCAATGTCGTCCCTGAAGTCCGAGAACTTCCATCACTTTTCACTCAGGGAATCCTAAAGAGCTCCCCAGGGAGCCTAGGGGTGTGGCCACTGGGGGACCTTATCCAGCTCCATGGCATCTCATGAGTGACTGAGGAATGAAAAGACCATCCAAGGGGGCCCAGGTTTGGTTTCGTCATGTCTCGAGGGGGTCTTGGGAGCTGTGCTAAGCCATCGGGGTGCTGTTTCCAGGTGCCGAGGCATAATGGATTGCTGGATAGGCGATCAGGGCTACCTACTTTCGATAGAGATCATTGCAGCTCTGATGACATATAATGTGGGACCTAGTGAAGGTTCTTATATCAGAAGCCTATGGACAATTTAAGGACATCATGGGTCACTCCAGGAGGCATGAGAGGTCACTGAAGCCTCTATGGTGGACAATCTGAGGTCACTAACAAAAGTGCCAGCTGTATGGCAATTTGAAGAGAGTTTCCAGCCTTTATGTAGGGGTGGCCATTCGAGGTGGGCTAATTTGCAAATAACAGCATAAATGATAAAAAAAAAAAAAAGCCTACTTTGTAAACAAGGAAAATTACCTCTAGAACAACAAATGAACCTAGTAGATTATGTGTGTGCTACATTTCTTCATGTCAGGGATGGAATGAGTCTCATATTATCAAATAATTTCCAAAAACTTAACAAAGTTGACAGGGCCTCATGTCATATGCATCCATCCACTTTTGCGAGCTCCTTTTTTCAATATTTCCATATCATTAATGTCCTCAGAAGAGGATGTATTTAATGTGATGTCCTAATGTCCTACCTGTGTTCTTGGACAAACCAGGATGTGGTTCAGGTCTTGCCTGCAATAGCTGTGTGGGTTGGCAAAACTGCTGAAGACCCATGAGGATAACCCAGTAAAGACGTATCACGTATCTTCAGAGGTGAAGGCCAAGTCCAGCCTAGAGGCTGTTGAAATAGGCACTGAACAGAAAAGTCTTAGCCAAATCTTGGACAGCAGGATATTTACCAGTTGCTGAGTGGTTGGAGTCGGTAATTTCCATAATGGTGGGGAGTGGAAATAGGTCTGTTTGGTGCTATCACAGCCTCAGAGTTGTGGTAATCCACTGTAATCCATTCATTCTATTCTGGATTAAGAACAGGCTGTTCAAAGGAGGAGCACTGGGGAGAATCTACGATTCACTAACTAGGATTTATGTACACACTTTTCAATCCTTCAAGGCCCTGTGTAATTTACATTGGCCACACTAACTAATTTATCTGGGAGGTGAGGCTCATTGGATCTAATTTTATGAAGCCCATCTGTGAGTGGAAAATACTTCCTTTAATCATGAATCATTGGCTCAGAGCATCCTTGCTTAATGTGGAATATTTTAGAACTATAGGTGTTGCGACCATGGAGAATTTAGGCAAGACCAGAGTTCTGATGGTTAAGGAGAAACATTTGTCCGATCTGTTTTCTATATTACATTCAGTAGCACCACCTAAGACTGTCAGCAGGAACTTGCTTAAATTTAGTGGGATCCCAAGTAAACTAGTTTCAGAGCCAGTATTGATTCACTGCTTGAAGGTTTCTGAATTAGTGCGTTACAGCAGAGGGCAAAATTAATTCAGAACCTACGTTGTAGAGGCCCCAAAGCCTAGCAGTGTACCTGTTTTGTTGCAGAAATTTTAAAATAATTGGCTCGAATTGTACAGCTTTGTTTCATTCCCTCCGCCCCTTGTCCTTCCCTGTTTTGTGTTTTTGGTCACTGGATACACTTCTGGGAAGGTGTCCTGTTTACCCTGGTATTTCTATATTTTCCCTCCAGATAACCTCTAACCAGTGCCATCAGGGTTAGGCGCCTCCGCATAACAACAGGTTGCTTTACAGGGTTTTAGAACCCTAGACTTAAGTCAGGTTTGAACGAATCCTTTGGCTGTGCCACAGTGAGGCCATGAGTGTTGCCCCCTGTAACCCCGAGAGTCAGGGTCTTTGCTGCAATAGAGCAGGGGCCATGGCAGCAGGGCACTTAAGGGTCCTGGGGAGCCCTCTGGTGTTAGGACTGTGGATCAGCCTGCCACCTACTGGCTGCCCTTCCCCATCTCTTCTCTATTTTAAATGACAGCTGTTTCAGGAGCACCATCTGATGGGCCCGCCTCTTGCACAGGGTATAGTCCCTCTCTTCTTCGCCCAGGCTATGTATGGACCAACCCACCCTCTGTCACAGCTTCTCTCTAACACACAGATTATACCCAGCAAAGACATCCACCCAGGACCACCTGTAGGAGGGCCCCACCCCACACGCCTGCTCCCAAATGCCTAGGAATTCAAAACTGCGCATTCTAGCCGGCTGCACACAGAACTGGGGTTTGGCAGGGTCAACGCTGCCACATGGGGCGGCACAGCTCACAGCCCCAGCTCCCCAACACCCAGCAGCCCACAGTGCGGCCGCCACCAGGTAGCAGAGCAGGCGAGCAGGTCACAGCAAGAGAAGACAGACCCACGGGGGTGGTCATGTAAGAATGTGAGGCTCATGGCAGCAAGAGTAAAGTTTTATGGTTATCTGCAGAGGTGCAGAGGAGAGTGATGTTGGTGTGCCACCCCCCTCCCACCCAACATACACACAGAGGGTTGGAAAAGTCTTATGAATCACATACTACAGGTCTCAAGGGAAGGCAGGGCGGGTCTCTCAAGCAGCTGTGACATGGCTTCTGAGAGCAAAAAAATGGAGCCTGGTATGGTTTGGTGGGGGCCTAGGATATGGGTCCTGGACGAGAGTTCTGCACACAGGCATGGCTTTTTATGGTTTGAACCTCTTACCTGCTCTAGAGGAGAAACCGCCAGGCTTTCTCATCAGGCTGTCCGAATGTGGGACAACAGGGACAAGAGAGAGTGAGGCTTAGGCTGTCAGCAGTCAAACATCAAAAATGCAGAGTCCAACTGCTCACTACAAGAATGAACACGGGTAAGAAAAATATGCGTGCAAAACTGCTTATTTTTACATAAAGCAACACTAACAGGAGGCTCAAGAAATGATCAAAACATGTATTTGGGAAGCGGCTGGAGTAACAGCGCTGGAGGGACCAGGATATTTGGGCAGTGAGTCTTCTTGTTAGACTTTCCTATCGTATAAAATTATTTAAAATAAATACAGAAATTTACATTCTTTATTTTGAATTTTTATACTTAGGAAACCATTCCAGGATTTAACTCCTTTAAATACTAACAGTTATAGAACTGTAAGCCACACAAAATGAAAATATTCAAATCTCTTGCTAACTAAAAGGACATGCAAAGTCCTAGTTTGTCCTTCCTCTGTCTCACGCTGGGGGCATTTTCAGGAGTAAGCAGCATATTGTAACACATTAGGGGTTTGAGTTTAGCTCCTAAAGTGTACTGGATTTTCAGAGTTACATAAGCTTTTAATAGCTGTCCCCACATCAGTTAAAAGAGATTACATTAGATTTTTAAACATCAGTATTTTCTAAAGACATGCAAATATGCTAATGTAAAAATGAAAAATGTGCTGGAAAACTGAACTGCATTCATTTCATATCTTCAGGTTCTCTTGCCTAATAGGAACAAAAATTCCATTTGCTTCTACAATTTTCTTGCTTTCTCACCTCGTATCTGTCAGTCATCTTACACTGTCAGAGCCCAGGTGCTCAGGGACCTGGAGGCAAAGGGCTGCACTGCTCAGCTGATAAAGGAGACAAAGGAAAGAATCAGCTCAGGTGAGCAGCCCGCTTCCCACTGGACAGAAGGAAAGCCGCCTGCCGAAGGTTCCACATTCCAGACTCTCCCGCTGAGACAGAACCCCTGGAGTGGGTCAGTTCCTAGGGAAGGAAGGGAGGGGCACCTGAGGCGCCCCAGGAATGAACTCTGGGACCCAGCACCCTCCTCTCCCCAGGGAATAATGGAAACGCTCCCTCTCTCAGGCTTCATCTCACAGTGAGGAAACGCTCAGCTGGAAACGCTCAGTGTAAGGTTCTGACCCAAATGAACACCCAATTCAAAAACCACGGAACCCAGGACACAGACTCCTGGCTTTCACAGCCTTTCTCAATGTGCACAAATTACACTCTGAGTGCACCTACACTGTGAAGAAAACTCAAACCTGTATTTAGAAACAGAACCAAAGGAATTACTGTTACAACCTCAGAAAGGACGTCAACTCCCCCTCCACATTCACACACACCCCAGCTTTCCAGGGCTGCAGCTTCTCTCAGTGTAAAGGCTCCTCCATGGAGGCGTAAGCAGGTAGGACACCTGCAGGGGAGGCTCCCCAAGGAGCACCACTGGGCCTTCAAGAACTTATTTTTGAAGGCTCAAGAGGGCCTTGGCTTAAAGTCACTGTCACTGGCCTCAAGTCTCTAATCTCTAGTGGACTTGTTTGGGACCACTACTGATATTTTGTGTGTGTGTGTGTGTGTTTTAAAAAAAATTATTTTATTGTAATAAAATGTAGGTAGCATAAAATTTACCATTTAAATCATTTTTAGGTATACAATTTAGTGGCATTAATTACATTCAAATGTCATGCAATCATCCCCAGTATCCATTTCCAAGCTTTTTCATTACCCCAAAAAGAAACTCAGTACCCACTAAGCAGTAGCTCCTCATTCCCCCTTCCCTTCAGTCCCTAATCTACTTTCTGTTTCTATGAATTTGCCTATTCTAGGTATTTCATATAATTAGAACCATGCAGTATTTGTCTTTTTGTGTCTGGCTTATTTCACTCATCATAATGTTTTCTTTTTTAAAAAAAGAATATTTATTTTTTATGGTAACATTGGTTAACAAAAAACACTGTTTCAGGTGCACAATTCAACAGTAAGGCACATATATATATTGCATTGTGTGTTCACCTCCCATAGTTAGATTTCTTTCTGTCACTATATATTTGACCCCTTTAACCCACTCAGTCTCTCGTACTTCCTCGCCGCCCCCGCCGCCTCCTCTCTCCCTCCCACTCTCTGGTAACCACTAAGTAGTCTATTGTCTATGTCTATGAGTCTCTGTTTGTCCTGTTCGTTTGTTTTCCACTGATATTTTAGATACACAGACCCAGTGTTTGAACAATCTAGCAAAATCACTGAAACCCTGTGTTTATGTGTACAGGAGGGAAGAAAATTGCAAGGCACTTTGCTAGCTCAGCAAGAAAACCCACAAGTGTCTATTGCATTCCAAAAATAAGTTAATTATTGTTTCCACGGCAAGATATTATTTTATAAACTATTAATCATACTTGAACACTTCTGGTCTGCAAGTGTAAGCCCTGGGAATCCATTTGAACTCACCCAAAATAAAAGAACAGACCTCAGAATATTACTACCCATGTTGAGAGGAAAAAAAGGGAATGAAAAATTTAATACTTGCAATGTTAATAGTGGAATTTTTTTTTCTGAAGTTCACCTCTTTCTTGCATCTTTGAAAATATTTTATGTTGTTGAGGTTGAAATGATTAAATAAATTTTTATTCATTGAAAAACTGAGATGCAAATAAAGTGAATAAATGTTTAAAGTTGATGAACTCAAGGAGAGGCAGTGCTGATCTGGAACTGTGGTGGGCACAACACCCAGGAAAGTTTCAAGGAGGAGCCTCGGCTCAAAGGACTTCCCACAGGATGTCTGTGCCCAGGGGAGGTCCTGGGGGAGGGGAACAGGGATTTCATACAATGTCTCTAGGTGGTTATTAGCTGCTGTTGTCTTGTTAAAATATTCACACATACAAAATAAACCTTTTAAAAACAGCCACCCATTGACTGTGGGAATATGATAAACAATTAAAATATTGGGTCTGTTTTATTAAAAAGGAGACAACAGGCCCCAGATGGATTCATTCGTGCTAAGTCATATCACCAAACCCAACTTAATACAGTCATGTGCCACATAACAACGTTTTGGTCAATAACAGACCACATATGTGGTCAATAACAGACCACATATAGGGCCATAAGATTTTAACTGATCTGAAAAATTCATACATCTTGTGTTTATCACAGCTTTTGACTGCATCATTTTTTCCTGTGCTTCATTTAATCTTGTAACTGCACAGCGTTTATGGAAGTCCACAGAAGCGGACAGTGAGGCACAGTGATGCACAGTAAGCGTCACTGGCCTTCACGCTCACTGACTCACCCAGAGCAACTTCCAGTCTTGCATGCTCCATTCATGGTAAGTGCCCTAAACAAGAGCACCATTTTTTTCCCTTGTATATCATATTTATACTGTATCTTTTTTGTTTAGATTCATAAATACCACTATTGTTACAACTGCCTACAGCATTCAGTACAGTACCATGCTGTACAGGTTCCTAGCCTAGGAGCAATAGGCTGTAACACAGCCCAGAGGTGTAGTGGGCTAGACCATCTGGGTTTGTGTAAGTGAATTCAAAACAACAAAATCGCCTCAGGATACACTTCTTAGAAGGTACTCCGCGGACTCCAGAGGTTCAGGGGTGCATGGCTGTACTTAACTGCAGTTTCATCTTCCCCCAGGAATGAAATTTTAAACCAGTCTAGAATTTCCTGATCAACACTAATCTGCCCGATAAGATTCATGCTGTTCCTTCTTCTAAAGGAATGGTGACCTTGCCTGAAACAATCCTTGCTTTCCTTCCGCCAATAACCCGCTAGTGCGGCTCCTTTTCTGCCGGTAAAAGTCTTCCTTCCATTTTGTAGAGCTCCTCCTAGCACCTTTCTATTTACTAGATGTGATGCTGCCCCATTTTGGGAATCGCGGAATAAAGCCAATTATCTTCAAATTTACTCAGCTGAATTTTAATAGTTTGAAATGCAGCACAAACATAAATAGTTGATAACGATGCTATGACTCAGAGGAAGATGGCGTTTGGCAATTCGGGTGAGAGATTGGAAATGCCGTTGTCTGTCGCCGCCCCTAGGAGGAGCTAGGCCGGGGACAGCATGGCGGTTCCGAGACCCTACCCCACAAACGTGAAAACTCGGGAGAAACCGGGTCCCTCTGGGGACGAAAGAGGGACGGGGACCCCACAGAACACGCCTTGTCCCGCGCACGAACCCCGGAGACTAACGGCTGTCCCCTCGATGACTCTCCCCGTTGTCACCGAGCCATCCGGGGAGATGCGGGGCTGCGGAGCCGAAGTCGCTGCGCGCGGGGACGGGACAGGATTTCCCGGGGCCCGGCTGCCGGCCCAGCCCCCACGCCGCGTGCCGGAGGGGACTGGGGTCTGAGCAGCGCTCGGGGGAAAGACTCGGGTCCGGAGAGTCCGGACTGGACCGCAGGAAGGCCTGGTCTCGCCACAGCTGGTTCTGCCACCTCCTCGTCCCCGTCTCCGCACCCGTCCCGCACACTCACCATTCTTCCGTTTCTTGGGTATCCCTGACTTCTGCCTACGACTCCTCCAGGCCTTAAAGGAAAAAGCGCGAAGGACGGGGGCAGAGCAACCACACGAGCTTTAAGGACCCAGGAGCCGCAATGCCAGCGCTGCGGGAGCGAGCGGACGTCGGCGCCGCCGCCGCCGCAGACCACGCCCCACCCACCGGCCCGCAGCTCCTGATCTGACCCACAGTGCTCAGGACCTCGCCCGCTCCTGCGGAGTTACGGACTCCTGAGTTAAGTGTCCGAGCCCAAACCAGCCAGAACTCGTCCTCTCCAAGGACATTTGCATTGAAACGTAGTGCTGCGAGTCCACCGTGGAACCGTGATCCTTCCTGACAAACGCAGACACCGCAAAGTCCCCTCACCATATGCGATAACTTCATTTTGATCTTCGTTGACAACAGGAGTCTGACGCGGTCTGACCCAACGGGAGCACAGGCACAGATTCCAGGGGTGCGTTAGGTGGGCATCCTGAGTCAGATTCCGAAAAAGAGCCTTGGGGCCAAAGACAAGCCATCATTTCCGAAGAAAAATGACTTCGTGGTGTTTAGAAGCTTAACCTTAGAAAAAGTTTCTGACTTAAAAAAAAATCATATGCCATGAAAATATAAGCAAGTGGTTATATTTTCTCATCGGTGGTTACAACAAACACTCCGTGGTCATGAGCCAGCCTTTACTTGTGGTTGCGCTATTAAATCCAGCGGTAATGAGACTTATTAGAAAATATGATTATTATTCATCTAAATAACACTCCCCCTGATTGGCGAGTCTGCGATGCTGAACATAATGTTCATCCTGACAAGGGCGGACTCCCTCCGCGACGGGCGCCCTCTCCATATAGGATGCACAGCTAAGGAGCGGCTCGGACCATTTCCTCCTCCCGCCTCAGGAAATACTCACCTTTAATATCATCTGAAACAAACAGCAACACCCAAGTCCACCCAAACTACAGCGATAATTACACCATGCCCAGGGACAGGGACAGAGAAGCACCCCTGGAGGCCATCTGACACACGGGGACTGAGCGGCAGAGCCGAAGAACAGAAGCGATCTCAATAGAGAGAGAAAAGAAGGGCCCAGGTTTCAGCCGGCGCTTAGCCTTCAGGCGAACACACTGGCTGTAGCATCACAGTCACGGTACAACGGAGGAAGAAAAGCTCTGTGGATATTCAGCTTGGAGAACTGAGAGATGGAGAAGATACTTCCGTTTCATGATCTGTTTTTCATGTTCCCTTTAAGAACTATGTGGAAAACAAGTCTGGAAGCAGGTTTCCTGGAAGTCACTCCGATTTCCTCAAGTCGGGAATTCCTCTGGTTTTTCGTTTTTCTTTTATCTCCCAATTCCCCATCTCCACCTCAGATAAAGGACCCCTCATACTAAGAATGTGCATTCACTGAGGAAGATGCTGAAGTCTGGTCCCTTTTCTCACACTGTTGAACTTCAGAAACCTGGCGCTGAGGAAATTGCGTCTCATCCCTGTCCTTCCCCAGCCCAGTGTTTGCACGTGTCGGAATTGTACAGTTCCAGCCCTGGCCCCATCTGGGCAGAAATGCTCCTGTGCTTTTTGCACTGTCAGCCATGAGTTGTTCTCCTTCTCACAGGTAACAGTAGGGACAGCGTGCCCCTGTGCCGAGGTCATAGCGTGGTTTTTTCCAAGGTCCTTTAGTCACTGTGGTCGGCATAGCGGACATGATATCATGAGGTGTGTTTGGGAAGAGGAGGTGGTTCCTGGTATCCCCATCGTGGCAAACACAAGGAGCAGAATATACTGTGTTGGTGGACCCACCTGCACCGTGGGAAGCTCTGAGAACTCAAGACTCATCCTACAAGACGGTGATCTCAGCCAGAGAGCTCCGCTGAAGGAGCGCAGCGAGTCCTTTGTAGATGTGGAGAGAGAGATTTTTCCCATGGCCTCGGAATAGGGCCCTAAAGGAATGAGTGACCCAGGGTTCAAGAAGCCGCACTTGGCTCTGAGTAAAATTAAGGGAGCAATTGATCCTTTTTGTGGTTAAAAGCATGAAGTACCTTTAAATGGCAGAACAACAGATACGTGTTTGTACTTTAAAAGTATTTCTTCCTTGTGGTCTGACTGAAATATTGACATGGTGTTTGAGGTAGCAGTGAGAGAGAGAATCAACTGAATTCTTCGGTCTTGTGGGGAAGGCATGAATTACCATAAACGAATAACCAGAGCATTTATTATAAAGATTTGAAAGTATGGGAAAATAAACACCTGTAGAAGAAATCAAAATAGTCACCACAGAACTTTATTTAAAGCATTAGCTCTCAGTCATTTTACAGGCCAGATTCAGCCTTACTCTTCAGGGAACAATGGATTCATCTACAGTGTAGAATGTTGTAGATTCCATTGAGAGAAGTGGTGCTTTTAAGTCTTTATAAGATGATGATAATGACAATGAGAATAGAAACAGGAATGCCAATACTGATGATCGAGGCACTTTAGGAAGGCTTACTAAGTGTAAGGCACTCAGCACCCTGGGTAGTTGGCTCATTTCATCTTCTCAGACTCTTAAACATGGAAGCAGTAGTATGATCACATTTGGTAAAAAAGGAAACAGACTTAGGGGAGCTAAATGACTTGTCTGACTTTACGTAGGCAGCCACTCGGGGAGCTCAGATTACCAGAATCCCTGACTAAGACCAAGCTTTGCCTCTGAGCGCAATTCACCTCATTGTGAAATTAAGACAAACGGTTCATTGACAAGGATGGACTCCTTTGTGCGAACAAGAAACAAGTTTATTTCTTCACAAGCTTTATTAAAATTCACATTACAGAAGAGATTTCCCTTGCCCTTGGTTGAAATCTGAAGAGGGTTCCAGAGTATTTTTTGTCACTTTTGTTGCTGAAATGCCGTGATCCCTTTCAGGCAGAGTGACAGCCAAGGCCAGTCTAGTACTCATAGAAGATATCTGCAAGCAGAACTTTGGTTCGTAAGATGGAAATAAGGGCTTTGAAGGAGAGTAAAAAGTGACATGTGACATAACAGGGAGGCTCGGGTGTGTATATATCTTATCTATGAGTGCAATTGCCTTTTGGGGTTCAGAATGAGTCACCTCAAGATGTGCCTCCGTGGTCCGAGGATTATTTTGAGCTAAAGGCAATTTTAGCTTCAAGCCTCAGAGAAGCTTCTTCCTCTCCCTTTAACTACCTAGAAGAACTTGAATTAGAGGCCTTGGCCATAATAAGAGATTGTCAGCGATAACCTCTTTTTGACCCACATATATGTCAGGGCACACTTGTATTTACTAAACATCTGCTCTCCTTATCATCCTGCAATGACTCCTTGAAGCCCCTGACGTGCATTACTCATCCCCAGCACGGGATTCCTTACATACCTGGGTCCCCCTTTCTGTATCTGAATCTCTCACACATGTGGGGTCTCTGACTCTCCCATTTAAGTGGAGTTCCTATATGTATGTATGAATTAAATTTGATTATTTTCCCTTGCTAATCCATCTCATGTCTATTTGATTATTAGACCAGTGAAAAGAACCTTGAGGGTAAAGTTTTTTCTTCCTCCACAGTTGGCACGTGACTTACTGACATCATAGACCTACCTGTCTAACTACATAATCCCTAATTTGCTTCTTTCCCTCTGGTATATAGTTTTGTTTTAGCTTAGGAAAGGGGCTGAAAATTTTGAAAAATCCTGTCAGGCTCTAAATCTTCAGCTTCTAATTTTGCCAAATATCTGATCAAAAAGTTATTAAATCCTTTCTAATATCCTGTCAGATTTCACCTGGGAAGAATTGTATTTCTGGCAGTATTAAGTGATTTAATGGGCTCAGGAGGGCACAAAGGTTATTACCTTCTAGAGTCTTTCCTTCAGATAGCCAGAAGAAAGAACTGCCAGCCTTCATGTCCCAGTTCTCCAGTGAGGCACAATGTCTATTTCCACAATATAATCAGGTAAAAAAGATGCAATCAAAGTTTGATTACCATGACTTTTTCTTAAACATAAAGCCTGTTTAAACATTCCAATTTTCATAATCTTATAAATTCTTACATTTCCATATTCTTTTAATCAAATTGTAGCCCGAGTCAGGGCTTCACCAATTGGTTTTGGTATCACAGTTCATGAATTCCCATATCAAGTAGTCTTGGAAATTTCTCTTTTCTGTCTCTTGACCATTTTACTCACTCTTGAGTAAAAAGGCTTTGGGTCTCCAACGAGAAGTCAAGCCAAGGGACCCTGGCCCTGTTATCACTCTTTAACTTGATTTAATTGTTGCCCCAAGTGGTTACTGGTCAGGTTTCTCTAAAGACTATAATGACTTCCTTCCAGGATAAATAAAACAGACTTGATCAGGGCCTTTTAATATTGGGGACCAACAGGAGGTCAGTTTGACCCATTCAGCCTTTGGTAGTGCTGTACTAAAACTTTTGTTTTAACCCTGTCAAGGTCTGTTTTATTTAGCCCATTTTTTTCTTTCTAATTGGCACATTCCTCATAATAGCCTTTGTTACTTTCAATTATAATTTTCTTGAGGGTTGGCAGAAATTTGGTAGGACCTTAGTTATAAATGGAGTTTAGCCCATATTTCTGTCTGGCCATATTTTGGAGCCGCCAATCTGATAGTTGTCAAGCTGAATTCTTAGGACATAAACTTTTAGGTTGTCTTTTAGTGAGATTTTGCCATTCTTTTTCTTTCATTTTTCTTTTTAAGTGCAGGACAATTGTACTTCCAATGTCATGATTTGTTTTACAGTATCTGCAAATGTGTGAAGGCAGTTAGGAATGGGTTTGGATGGACATCGATTTTTTAAAAAATGTATTTATTTAAATTAGTTTCAAGTATACAGTACATTGGTTAGACATCTATATAGTTCATAAAATGATCCTTCTAATTGCTCCCTCTCTCCCCTGGCCCTCCACCTAGCCATCATACTATTGCTAACTGCATTCCCTATGCAGTGCTCCCCATACCCGTGACCAACTATCAACTACTAATTTGTACTTCTTTAACCCTTCACCCCATTCTCCCAGCACCCCAAACCCCTCCCCTCTGTCTGTCACCACATTTTCCACTATATTGGTGAGTCTGTTTTTGATTAGTTTGTTCTTTTTGTTCCTTAGATTCCACATATAAGTGAAATCATATTGTATTTATCTTTCTCTGTCTGACTTATTTCAAAGGTGGATATTGATTTTTTTCCTAATTTCTCTTCTTCCATCTTATTAAGAAAAGCTTAATGACTAGCTATTGTAACAATATGAGACCTCTCTAAGTAAAAAATTTTTTTTCAATTTAGAAGTTTTTCCATTTAAAAGGATCTATAGTCTGGCCTTGACGGTAGGATTCATAGTAGCTCAAACCGATACTATGGAGGCAAGAGGCATCCCCATAGGTGAGTGCAAAAAGATGCAACCCTCACAAGATAAAGTTTACCTCCGGAGTTAGCCTAAGGAAGATGGGGAGCCCCGTCTTTAAACAGCTGTTCCAAAATTAGGAATTATGTGCTTTCCTGCTTGAATGGAATAAGGTTTAAGATTCCCTAAACTTAGACCCACAGCCTGTTTGCCTTTCCACCAGATGCATATGGGTCCTCCAGCTGGCAGAGATAACAGACCATCTTTGGGAGGAATGAAATAGACACAGAAAATCCCCTGACAGCTTGTCCTGGCTGGACAGAGGAAGAGTGCATATTGGGCAAGTGCACTGGATGGTACAGGCAGAGAGAAAATATTCTCACTGGTCATAAGGCCAAGTTCTCAGGACATATAACTAGATAAAAGGAGAGAAACCAGACAGAGGCAGAGAAAAATGAACCCCATGAGTTCTCCTACCTAGTAACTAGGGGTCACTATACTGACAAACTAGTTTGACAAATATTTTCTCCTGCCAGTCAAATTTAGAAGAGAGAAAGAAACTCACCACTTTTGCTTCCACCAGATTCTGCAGACAGAAATATGAGTGTGTGCTGACGTGGTAAGAAAACTTACCTTCTGCCATCCTGTGTCAGATGCTCCAGGATCTTTGCACCTGTAGCACCCTCATGGGGAAGCTCAGGGTTCCAGCCAGTGAGTTTATCCTGTTCACTGTTTGAACTGTGGAGGAGGAAGAAACTTGCCTCTACCCTCAAGGTTCTTCTGGCTGATATGATAATCAAATGGGTATTTGACAGATTAGCAAGAGAAAGTAATCAAATTTAATACATACACATATATATGGGAACCCCACATACATGAGACAGAGACCCCACATGCAGGAGAGGTTCAGAGATAGAAAGGAGGATTGAGATATAGAAGACAGTCCGAGCTAGAGATGAGGTAAGGTGCCTTGGGGGCTTCAAGAGGTCATTGCAGGATGAAAAGAAGAGCAGATATTTAGTAAATAGAAGATTGGCCTGCCATACAGCTGGGTCAAAAAGAGGATATCACTGACAATCTCTTATTATGGACAAGACCCCTAATTTAAGTTCTTCTAGGTAGTTAAAGGAAGAGGAAGAAACTTCTCTCAGGATTGAAGCTAAAATTGCCTTTTGCTTAAAATAATCCACATACCATTAAGGCACATCTGAAGATGGCTCATTCTGAACCCCCACAAGCCTTACTGAGTGAGAATGTCATTATCGATCACTTGTATTTTTTACCATGTAATATGTCTTAAACACTTTAAAGAACTGCTTAGGTGTGAAAGTAAATAGAGGGTAGCAATATAGAATGTCCTGCTTTCCACAACTGTGGGATTCTTCTTAGGAAGAACTGAAAGACTAGGATAAAGAATTCACTTACCAGCATGCCTTTCTTGCAACCCTGTCTCAATTGAGAAAACGCCCTTTAGGGCTGCACTGCTTCATCTCATGCACATAACTAGGAGTGAAGTGGGAGGGCTGCCAGGTCTGTCTTTGAGTTTCAGTCAGGCTCCTTGCACAATCTCTGGACGTGCTGTGGCTCTGAAACAAAGGTGTAGCCCAAGTGAGATCTGCCTGGGGATGGTCTCAGTCATGGGCGTCAGCATCAATTTCTTCCATTGCCTCCACAAGCCATTTACAGTGTGGCCTGGCCTGTACTTGCTCCATCTTGAAACGGAATCAGTAATTCCCTGTGCACACTGGTGCCCCCGACTTCTCAAAGAAACTGCGGGAAAGCCAAGGTGTCAGCCCCAGGCCAGGAAAAAGTTATGTTTAAATAAAAATGCAACTGGGGGAGGGCTTCGAGCCTACCTGCTGGCTGTCACTCAGTCATGAGTGGGTGGGGCCTTTGTAACTATCCAATCAGTGACGCCGCTGGGGCAGGCAGGTGGAGCAACATACCGCATGGGTGTGCTTGTTTCTTTTCTTTAGGCTTATAGGGTATCTCCGTCGCTTGCGTTCCAGGCCCCTGCCTCTGCAACTGTCGCGCGGTTGTCTGCATTGGTCGTGGAAGTGGTAAGAAGGACGCAAGGAGACCCAGGAAACCTAGAAAAGGTGAGCGCGCAGGGCCGGATGTTGAGACAGGGTCGACAGGCTAGTTGGGATCCTCCTCTCCGAGGTGAAGTCCAGAGTCTGCGGATCCTAGTTCACTGGGGACACCTCTCGGACTTCGGTCCCCTCAGGCACACAGCGCGAGGGCTGGACCCGGGCGACCTGTCCCGTCACTGCGCGCGGCGACGTCGGGCCGGAGCCTCTCTGGGCAGCTCTGAGCCGGCAGCCCCGCGTCTCCCCAGATGGTGCGGTAACCACCCGGAGGGTCATCCGGGACAATCATGACTCAGTCTCTGGGGTTCGTGTGTGGGAGGTTCTGTGGGCTGTGGGATCCCAAGTCTCTGCTTTTTCTTCAGAGGACCCATTTTTTCCTGAGTTTTCCAAATGTTTCATAGCAGGGTTTTCGTATCCCCAGCCTAGCTCTTCCTAGGACTGGGAACAAATTACTAAATTTCTAATATCTGGCCTCGTTCGCAAAGCCAGCTTCCTCTCTTCGCTTCACAGCATCATCAACTATTTGTTCTCCAGGGTGCATGTAAAACATATATAATATTTTAATCGTTTATCCTTTTCCCACTAAGCTTTCTTCTCAAGTAAAACATTCACAGACAAAAAGCAATTTTTTAAAAAATTGCTTTTTGTCTGTGAATGTTTTACTTGAGAAGAAAGCCCAGGTTAACCACCTTGAACTACGCTGTATGAAATCCTCGTTCCCCTGCTCCGGAATCTTCCCTGGGCACAGATGTCCTATGGGAAGTCCTTTGGGTGGAGGTTCTTTTTTTTAGAAAATTTTCCCGGGGTTCTGTCCTGTTAGCATTGCTTCTCCCCGGGTTTGTCACCCAGATAAAATGTACAAGGTACCTTGTTTTATTGCACTTAGCTTTATTACACTTCACAGATGTTGGGATTTTTACAAACTGAAAGCAAGACGCTCCACCACATAAATACTGGGTTACATTGATTAGGCATTGTTTTATTTCGATATTCGTTTTATTGCAGCGATCTGGAGCTTAACTCACAATACATCCGGCGTATGCCTGTTTTGACTTGACTCTATTTTTCAATAGAGTAAAATGCATGTAATTAATAGAGCTTGAAAGACAAGATAAAATATTTACAAAGAGGCAAGAAAGAGATGAATTTCAAAAAAAATTCCAGTATTTCATTGCTTTTGTTAAGAATTCCTTTTTCACTTTTTTCTTTCCTGTGTCTGTGCAGTAAGTTTCTGAGGACTCTTCTTTAATTTAGGGTGATTTCAAAGAAAATTTTAGATTTAAACTTGGTGTTCAAATAAGATTACAAAAGAAAGTTGCCCTGGAAATAATAAATAACTCATTTTTTTTTTTTTTCTGAAAGGAATAGATATTTGGGGTTTTCTGGTTGAACTAGTAAAATGACTTACAATTTTCCTCTCTTCTTTATACATAAATATTGGGTCTGAGTGATTTTGCCGGATTGTTCGATCACTGGGTTTGTGTCATTTACAATATCAACTGTTTTCCAGAGCAACTCCAGTGGGGGGCACAGGCCTGAGGTCAGTGACCCAGGCTAAGGCCCCCTTGACCCGCAAAGGGAAGCACTTGAAGGCCCAGTGGTTCTCCCTGGGGAGCCTCCCCCTGAAGATGTCCTACTTGCTCACAACCATGATGGAAGGAGCCTTCACACTGAGAGAAACTGCAGCCCTGGAAAGCTGGGGGGACACGTGCACATGGGAGGTGGAGGGGTGGTTACCCCCTTTTTGAGGTTGTTAACAGTGGTTTCCTTAGGCCTAGACATTTTAAGTGTTATATTTGAGTGTTGCATCCATGATATGGGTGCACTCAGAGTGTATCTGTATGCATTGAGAAAGTCAAAGTTTTTGTCTCGTGGATAAAATTTTATGAATTGGGGAGTTCATTTGGATCAGAACTGAAACTGAGTCAGACTGAGTTTCCTCACTGTGAGCATGGAAGCCTGGGGGAAGGAGCCCTTCCATGCTCACAGGGGCAGGCAGGAGGGGAATGGAGCTCCCGGAGTTCATTCCTGGAGCTGCTCAGGTGTCCCTCCCCTCCTTCCCCAGGGACTGACCCACTCCAGGGGTTCTGTCTCACCCTGGATTATCTAGACCCAAAAGTTGTGGTTATGTCCAACTTTGTGAATGTGGATTTCCTTGTGAACTGTGAGAAAGAAGCTACGTATCTGTTTTGATGCAATATTGGTGTTTCTTTCCTTGCATTCCTATTTCAGGCACAGCCCTTTGATTCTAGTTTCCATTAGCACTTGTGTTTTTAAAATATAAGTTGATAGTAAGGTACTATGTAAGGAAAGAAAATTGTGCAACCAAATAGAATTTTTGTTTTATTTAGGCAATAGGACCTCAAGATATGAGATGGTTGTATTTAAGCTCTCAGGTGACTTTTCCATTTTTAGGTCAGTATTTTTATGCCCACGTCTTTAGAGGACTTTGACATTTAGAAGGCTATACCATTCTTAATGCAAATGAATTCCTATTTTAATGGTTGTGAGGAAAAAATATTTGAATTTCTATTTTACTTGATAAGAAGAAAACGCTTTAAGCCTTATGTAACTCTTTCAAATTCCTGGTACATTTAAAAGCTTAATTGCAAATCCCTGATATAATATGCTATTTGTTCCTGAAAATAGCTCCAATATTTACTATAATGGAGGGACAAACTATAATGCCTTTTCTCCTTTTTGTTAGAAAGGGATTTGTTAGTTTTCATTTATTATGCTTTGCAATTTTATATTTGTTAGTGTTTTTAAAGGATCAAATTTTCAAATAATTTCTTATGTAGAAAATGTAAAGTTAAATTAATGAATAAACCAAAAGTTAATTTAAAATTATGATTAAGAATATGAAAATATGATATATATAATAATTTATCCTTATTTTAAATAAATAATGCATTGAAAATTTTTAAAAATTTTTAAGATAGGAAACTAACTTAAGAAGATGCCCTGCCCATGTATCTTGCTCTGCCCCTGTGCTCTGACTCCATCCACCCTTCGATAACCAGGTGTGATCACTTCCTGACCATCCTGTTAGAGTTTCTGTAAATAAAAGCAAGACAGCGTGAATGCCTATTTTTCTTACCATTGTTCATTGTTGTCATGAGTGATCAGGCTCCACATATTTGATGTTTGTTTACTGAAAATTGATGCCTCTCTCCCTTTCCCACACTAGTGCTTATTTGTCAGGCTGATGAGGACCTGGAGGCCCCTGCACTGGGAGCTGCTGCTTGCTGAGGAGCTCTCCAATTACTTATCCTTCATAACCAGGGTATGAGAATGGAACCCTCCTTACAGTGCTCCTGGGTCAGTGTCTTGGCTGGAACCCTACTGTGTGTTTAGCTAGAATGTGTGACTGACGCTGGGTTTGCCCAGACATTAGGGACAGATCTTGGGGGTACGAGGATGATTATGCCTGGTGAATGAGGGGAGCCCATCAGATGGTCACTCCTTCAGGAGCAGTTATTTCAGACAGAGGAGACAGGGATGACAGACAGTAGGTGGGGAAATCCCAGAGGGCCCAGCAGGACCCCTCAGTAACACGGCTGCTGCCACTGCCCCCGCATCCGTTGCAGCAAAGATCCTAACCCTCCGGGTGGCAGTGGACAGCACCATGGTTTCAGTTTTTTCAGCGAAGGGAGCAGTTCAAGCCCTGCTTAAGCCCAGGGTACTCACCCTCTACAGCAACTGGTTGTCACATCAGGACCTCTAACCCTGTTGGTAGTGACGTGAGGCTCTGGAGGAGGGCTTTCAGTTGTCCCTAGGCTTCTGATTAAAAAACTGTCCTAGGCCCATACGATATGCCATCGGATCCACAGATATCATGACGTGCTGGGCTCTCTTTGAAACAGAGGCTGTCATAAGCACTGAGCACGGGACCTGCTGCTGAGGGGCCTGTGCCTTCGGCCCTGGAAACAGCTCCCTGTGCTCAACAAGGCGGCTGACATCTGCTTGTGACATGATGGAGCCAGCCCTTGGCCCTCCAGCTTGCGCCACCTGCAAGAGGGGTGACCTTCCTTACTCCAGTCCCTTGAAAGAAGTTACAGTGCTAGAGGAGGTCGCCCCTCTCGCAGGCTCCTGGGTTCCCTGGGCTGTTCCTAGGGACTCAGTGAGCGGCCGGCCCTGGGGAGGGCAGACTCTCAGGAGGACCACACACACTCGTACGTGGGGGAGCACAGTGCAGAGCTGCGACTCTTCATCCCTTCGTTGGGACATTCCTGATAAAGGACCGAGCCCAAGGGTCACACAGCTCCCCAGACATCCGACAGTCATCTTACCGCTGGCCCACAGTTGTCCCCATCTGCCTATGTTCACAGGCCCTTGGACCGTTGTCTGAGCTGCCCCTTTGTGGTAAGAGAACTCTGGGGATGTCCTGACTGAGACACCCCACGTGTAGATCTAGGTAACACTTGTCTGCACCCCAGGACAACCAGCTCCCCAAAACCAGACTCTCCAGGAAATCGCCAACCCACCTTGGACTTCCAGACTCTGCTGATGGCAACCACGGCGCTTCTCAGAACACAGAGCACCCCGCTCTCCCGCAGGGCATCCGTGGAAGCTTCTTCTCCGTACTGGTCACAGGCTCATAGGCCACTGCGCTGGATTATTGACATAAGGTTCAATCAGTTGAATATGTGGCCCATTTCATCCATCAGTCAGTTATCAGGGCTGAATTGTAATGAGTCTGTCTTCATCTTTTCTTTTTTTATAGACTTCAGGTTTTTTGGAGCAGTTTTAGGGTTGCAGAGAAATTGATCAGAGAGTAGAGTTCCCACGTAACCTGTTTGCACACATGGTTTGCACTGTGTTTTACTTCTTGTGTGGCTGTGGTAGATTAGTTACAATTGCTGAGCCGATATCGATGCCGTGAAGTGCATAGTTTACTTAATGTTGACTTTGTGTCATAGGATCTGTGGGTTTGGGCAGATGTTTAATGACATTTGTCTTTCATTTCTGTGTCATATAGTTTCACTTGCCCCAAATCCCTTACGCCGCTCCTATTGTTTCATCATCTCTCCAACCTCAAATCCTCCATAACCAGAGACCTATTTATTGGCTCATAGATTTTTCTTTCCCAGAATGTCCCATACTTGGAATATACAATGTGTAGCCTTGTGAGATTAGCTTCTTTCTGTTAGCAATGTACGTTTAAGGTTCTTTAAGATGTTTTCATGGCTTGATTCCTCGTTTCCTGCTATCACTGAATAGTATTTCATCGTATGGATTTACCACCAACTGCTTATTCACTTGACTCTTGGAGGACATGTTACTTAACTCTAACTCTTGCCTAGTAGGAATAAAGAGCCTACAAATACTCATGTACAGGTTTTTGTGTGGACGTAAGGTTTCAATTCACTTAGGTCAATACCAAGGAGTATGATTGCTGGATCTTATTACACGCAGTGAGGGTATATTTAGTTTTGACAAAAAGTCCCTGTCTCCAATGTAGACGTGCCACATTCCTTTCCTCCCCACCCCAGCAGTGAATGAGAGTTCCTTGCAGCTTCACGTCTGCACCAGTACCTGGTGTTCTGAGTGTTTTACATTTTCAGTGTTTGATAAGTATGTAGTGATATCTCTGTTTTATTTGTAATATCGCAATGGCATATGTTAAGCATGTTTTCATGTTGCTTATTTCTCATCTGTATTTTTCTTTAGTGAGTTGTCTGTTCAGATCTGTCGCCTGGTTTTATTTGGGTTATTTGTCTTCTTATTGTTGAGCTTTAAGAGTTCATTGGATTTTCGAATACCAGTTGTTCATCAGATAAGTTTTTACAAAAAGTTTTCTCCTTGTCTGTGACGTGTCTTCTTATTCTGTTAACACTTTTCCAGAGCAGGAGTTTTTTTATTTTATTAAAGGGAATTTTTTTTTTTAAATTGATCTTGTTTTGGTGTTTTCTCTAAATATTCATCACTAAAGGAAGGTCACCTGGATTTTCTTGTATGCTGCATTCTAGGAGTTTTTTACTTTTGCATTTTACATTTAGATTTATGATCTATTATGAGTTAATTTTTGTGAAAAGTTTAAGGTCTGCATCTGCATTTTTTGTGTATGTGTGTTTTGCATGTGGATAGCCATCATTTCCAGCACATTTGTTTAAAAGACTCTTTTTTTTCCATTGAACTGCCTTTACTTTTTTGTCAAAGATCAGTTGATGTATTTGTGTGGGTCTATAGGAATATAATTGACTTCAATCTGGCTGTACTTTTATTGATTCCAGGCGTTATCTGTTTTTGTGAGTTCTTTCAGATGTTTTCCATAGACAATCATGTCATACGGAACAAAGGTAGTTTTATTTCCGGCTTCCAACTGTGTGTACCATTTCTTTTCTTATTACATGGCTAGGGCTGCCAATATAATGTCGCATGGGAGTGGTGAGAGGACACTTCCTTGCTTTGTTTCTCATCTAACCAGAAAAGCATATAGTCTCTCACCATTAAGTATGATGTTACTTACAGGTGTTCTGATATTTTTTTCTCAAGAAGAGATAAATCCCCTCTATCATAAATGGATGTTGGATGGTATCAAATTCTTTTTCATGTTTTTTCCCCCTCTTATTTCTGATGTTAATGTTTTCTGTCTTCTCACTTTTCTCACTTGTTTCCAATTTTGTAAATTAATATTTTCAAGGACCAGCTTTGGGTTTTGAAAAGTAGAAGAGTGGCTTTTTTCTTTTAAAACTTTAGATAGTTCCCTCCACTCTCTTCTTGCTTGCATGGTTTCTGATAAAAAAGATGAATTAATTTGAATTTTTTTCCCTATAACTAAAGCGCGCTTTTCCCTCTGCCTTTTTTCAATATATTCTCTGTCTTTCATTTTTCTCTAGTTTGAATATGAGATACTTTGGTGTGCAATTTTGGTGTGTCCATGTTTAGTGTCTCCAAGCTTCTTGAATCTACAATTTTCCATCTATGATTAATTTTTGAAAAATCTTAGTGATTATTACTTCAGTTATTCCGTTTCTTTTCTGTCTTTTCCTTCAGGTATTTACATCATGTATATTTCAACCTTCTGTCATTGCTCTACAGTTTGTGGATATTGTGTTCTGTCTTGTTCTTTTTTGTCCTTGCACTAGCCTCTGGTGAACAAGACTGTCTTCAGTATAGGCTTGTTAAGAACAGAATGTTTGGGGCATATTTTAAAATGCCATTTTTATTTTTTCTTTTCCAGTTTTAGAGAGAGTGCTTTGCCTGTGACCTCAATGTTCTAATGGATCCAAGAAGTTGTTCATTTCAGGGGTTTTTGCGTTTTTTCTGTGAGGTTGGTAATGATGGCTTCTAAATTCCTTAAATGCTAGACTAGAAACAGGAATTTTCTGCCCTAGTCGTTAATGATTGACATATGACAGCTTTACAGTCTCATTCCAGATCTACGCAAAGGGCTAAGAGCACCTTGGCATGCCTTCCTTTGCAAGAGATTCAGTCCTTATAAGATCCTTCTCTTGTGTGTGAACCCTCACCCTAATCCACTCCCTAACCTCACTTTTACAAAGAGTCCAGGCATCTTTCCTTGTTTTCTTAAGCCATTTTATGACTGCTGGAGAAGCCTGCCTTATTTTCCCCCACAGACCTCAATTATGGACATCATACACTCTTGGCTGTGTGTGGTGTTGTCGGCTGAGGGATTCGTATGCTCAGGGCTCAAGTTAGCATGCTGCTGTACACCCCGCAGGAGCTTAGGAATTAGAAAACTTAGGGGTGAAGCATCTAGGGAGGCTGGTTGGGAAAATCTCCTGAAATTTAAAAATGGGGGTTTTTATGTTCTTTTGAAGGAAAGCATTGCTGAACCCATCAATGTATGTTATACTTATGGGCAAATTCAACCAACAAACCATTGTGGATTTCATGGAATGCAATTGCAATTGGTGACTCTCAATGTTTTTGTGCCATAAAGAGCACTTCTAGTGTATTTGTCATTGTGCATGCCTGTGTGTGCCGATAATTGGCTCCAAGCAGCCCTGAGGCATGTGAGTATAGGGATTTTGTGGTCAAAGTTGTCATGCCTTCTTCCTAGTGTCTTAACTATAAGTTCCAATCAACTCCCTAGCCCATCAAATTGGACAGAGAAAGGAAGAACTGAGTCTGTGATAAATATTATGTAAGGCAAAACCATGCTGCTTCACAAAAACATTTCGATTTAGCCAGCTGCAAAAGGCCTGGAGTACTTTAGGGATGCTAATGGTTAGCAGGACCTTATTAAAAGTTGGATTTCCACTGCATCCTGGACTCTCATGTTTGGTAATGGGAATAGATGAAAAAGCTTTCAATTCTTTATTTTGTTTTTATTCATTAAAATTTTATGCAGATTTGACCCTCCGTGTCAGGGAGGGCTGTAAATGGTGGGTAATAATGAAATAGATGAGTTTTTCTCACAAGGTATTGATAGTCTTAAAGTGATAATATTTGTTTGATTTGCATAGCTTTTCTGTCACTCCTCAGTATGCTCTGAACCCTGCCATTAGAGAGAAATAAGATAATGTGATCACAGTAAAAGTGTGTAAATCATTTCCATTTGTTCATCATGCTGTTAAATTTATGAGGAAGTGTGGACAGAGTAAGTTTATGATGATCAAGTCATAGAATAAATGTTTGGAGGTGACAGAATCATACGTGAACTTCCTGAAAATGGAGTCTAGGTGTCCAGTGCTGTCAGTGTCACTTGTCCTACTATACATGTTTGGAGTGTTTTAGGACTCAGTGGCCTTTGAGGATGTGTCTGTGACCTTCGCCCTGGAGGAGTGGGCTTTCCTGAATCCTTCACAGAAGAAATCCTACAGAGCTGAGATGTGGGAAACCTTCAGGAACATGGTCTCAGTAGGTAAGGATGACAAGTTACCTTCATTTTGTCAATTAGAGAACAAGTGTTTCTTGTTCAGCAACATCGTTCTCAGATGTGGAATGTGGAAAGTTAAGACGTTGGTAAAAAAAAAAGAAAAAGCTAGGCATGATCACAGCTAACAATGAATATAGAATCTAACAATTTTTCTATAATTTCTAATATTTTGATATCATCTTTCCTTGTTGGAAAATGTAATGGGAACACCATGACACTAAAGGTTCATACAAAAATCAGGAAAGGAAACTAAAGTGTGTCACACTATAGAAAGCAGTGGCTCAAGTGAGAATCTATCCTGTTATGAGATTTTAATGGAAGGAAACAAAATAATAACCCCCGCTTCAAATCTAGTTATTAGAAAATTTTCACCAAGAATACATTCTATGTGACACAGATGTTCGGTATTTGTGAAAAAGTTCACTTGTAAACAGTATTAATAATCCCTACATATGAATATCAATTTTGATAATAGCGGTGGTGAAGTCCTCCTGCAGTGCATTCCGTATATTCAACCTGAAACAATTTCAACAAGGCAGAAAAGCTACACTTTTGCTATAAATCATAAAAATGTAATATACTCTACTAAAATATGAAATTTGTAGTAATCTTTAGTAATGTGCTTCTCATTTTTCACAGAAGTCATGTGGTAGAGAGATTGTGAAGGGAAAGAGTGTAGTCAACGTGGACAGCATTTTAGCCTTATTCGAAATCTCAAACTCTTTTTTTCTGGGGGCAGGGAAGTGAGAGAACCATCTTTTTAAAATTTATTTTTCAATCGTACTTGACATGCAACATTAGTTTCAGGTGTATAACATAGTCATTAGAAGTTTAGATACATTGTGAAGTGATCGCCCATCCGATAGGTCATTGTTGCTGCTGGTGGCATCATGTAGCTAGATCATTGTCCTGGCCAAAGGATCTGTAAAAATGTGCAGATGAGTTCAATACTCAGCCAAGGAATTCTCTCATGCTATCACAATTTCATGGAGTTTGACTAATGGATCTGATGCTTGGTCCAATCTTTGACTTGGGATGGCCTGTTTGATCTAGGGACAAAACACAGTATCTCTGCAGTGGACTCCATCAGGTGTGGTGGCAGCACACTGTCTTTATGAAGTTCCTGGTCACTCACTTGATCCCAAGTGACTCCCGAAGTGGCCAAAGTGTCTATAAAGAGGTGACCTCCTGAACCAACCACATCAATGTGAGGGGAACACATCTCCTCCTGTAAGTGGGACATGCCAATAGGGACAACTATTGACCTGTCCAGCAAGTACCAATATTTTTTCAATGAAGAGCCTCTGGTTAGCAAGCCTGAGGGGTCTTGCATCCATGACTCAGGGCAAAATGGGCAGTTGGATGCAGAAGATCAGCAACTCAGCCTGTGGGAGGGCCTTCATTTACAAAGACTCTTTTAGTTGGCAACAGTGCTTTTCTAATTGTGTGCAGCACTGGATGAGAAGAGTTTCTGGTACAAGAAAACCTGGAGTGACTTAGTCTGCCATGCGTGGTTTAGAGACGTTGGGATGCATAATAGGAGGCTGCTAAAGCCACGATAATAACAAGGCTGCAGAGAGGGAGAAGATAATGGAGACTGTTATATGGACAAATTCTAAAGGGATTTGTTTCCCCTTTCATAGTCAATCAAATTTAAATGTTTGTAAGCGGATTTCATAAACATTTAATGACTCTCATGACTCTGGCCGATGGAACGTGCCCATGACAGGTTTTGCCAACTGCTTCTCTCACCCTCTCAACTCACAACTGTCTGCTCAGAGAAATTTTTCAGAGTGGCATATGCATGGATACTGAGGTGCATCACACATCCATTGTGTCCAAATCTCTGGGTTGAAAGAATGAAAATCATAGGTTTGAGAGCATGCCAGGATAGAAATAAAGAACATCAAACTCTGCAAAAATAAATAAATAAATAAATAAATAAATAAATAAATAAATAAATAAATAAATAAATAAATAAATAAAATGGCAGTAGCACATTACAGGCTCTGAACACAGCTTGTTTAACTGTGTAGTTTTCATGCCTCTTTCTTTTATCATAAGGAAGCAGGCACTAGTCTTGAGTTAGGAAACAAAGAGCTGGAAATGGGCTGTGGAGGCGATGGAAGGAATGATGCTGGCACCCAGGACTGAGGACGTCCCCAGGCAGCTCCCACTTGGGTCACACCTTTATGTCTTAGAGCCACAATGCATCCAGAGATCTGTCTGAGGAGCCTGATTTAAACTCCAGGACAGATTCTGGGAGCCCTCCCACTTCACTCCTAGTTATGTGCGTGAGATGAGGGCCGTGTAACCTTAGAGGGCGTTTTCTCAAGTGAGACTGGCCTACAAGAAAGGCCTGGCGGGGCCTGAACTCTTTTTCGCAGACCTTCAATTCTTCTCAGAGGTGTGAAAAAAAGTGTTGAACACATAAAAATCAAGGTTCAGGAGAGTTGAACATTCTCCCAACATATGAAAGCACTTGTGTTGAAAAAATATATATATTTTTATACATTATTTATGTACTATTATATATATCATATTTAAAGCATACTTGTGAGTTTTCACAAATGTACAGTAACACTGCTGTCAGAGGACGGAAAACATTCAGAACACTCCTGTGGTTCCCATTTGAATGAAATCCCTCCAAAACCTTATTTAACACTAAAAAAAAACATGGAAAAGACTTAATTTCTTTTGTTTTTTTAAATAAAACTAGAAGCTGTCAGTTTTATTTTCTGGTGTTCTAGAATTTATGCTGGAAGTCTGAGCATGTGGAAACGAAACCAGTGAACAGCAAAACAAGCTGTGAGACTGTGTGGATCCTTGAAACTAGAAACTTCTAGCCACTCCTGAAGGAAAAAGTTATTAAATATTTCCATATCTTTTATACTAAATATACTAAATTAGGACTGTTACTCAAAATGATACCTTCTCGGTAAGCCACCTCATTAATCCTTTGATGATTACCTTTACATATTCATACCTTTTTCTGTTGTTTCCACTGGGAAAAAATTACACTTGCATAAATATTACTCTGCTCGTAGAATAAACTCAGGATGGGCTAGAACAGTGCAGATGAATATAACTCTTAAATTGGGAAAACTCCCTGGTTTAATTGTGTCAGTTAGTGTGTACAGCAGCCACATAAAAATGCCAAATACTATGATATTCAAAAATTTCAAAAGATAAGTGAAAACCCCTCTCAAATGATGTTAAATGCAAAAGTACACCACAGATATCTGTGGGCCCAAGCTGTAGAAAGTCTTGTTCCAGATAAGTGTCTGAAGTCATGACCACGTATTCTATATACAAAATTCATGATGGCAAAAATGAGAATGGGCCGTGTATCTTTATCTTTATGGGGAGTCATTACTGTTAATCAAAGAGCAGGACATTATGTATTGCTGTCTTCTATTTATTTCCAAACCCAAGCAGTTCTTGAAGACAGCGTTTAAGGTTTATTACAAGAAAATACAAGTGATCGATAATGACATCCTAACTCACTGAGGCTCTTATCGTCTTAGAAAAGATAGCCTTTCTATTGTCACGTTATTTTTTTACTTTCCTTCAAAGCCCTATTTCCATCTTATAAAACAAAACTTTACAATTTGTTATTCACTTCTTTTCTTACAAAAATATAAGCACCAGGACTGCAAGAACTTGTTTCATGCCTCATATGCAAATCCTAGTGTCTTTTTAGTGCTAAATGGGGTATATTGACTCTAAACAGCATGGCATAATGGGAGATGTTGAAATATTAGCCACAGGAATATATATACTTAATTAGCAAGAAAGTCTTGATTGGACCGGTCATCCTGTTTTTGTCCCTTGCTAGGTTTCTGTTTCCTCAGAATTTGCCTAAACTTATAGACCTCTTCTTTTTTTCAGTATTTAATCTAAAATGTTTATTTCTTTAATATATACATATTATTCTCTTTATTCTTACTATTAGGATAATTTCTTGACCTTATAAACATAACGTTCAAAAGGGCTTTGATAATGTAATTTTACTGATATTTTTCAGAAGGTTTCAAAAACAATTCCAGGTTTTTAAAAATTATATTTCAAAGGCCTCTTCTTACTAATATGACTGAGGGGGGCATCTCATGATTAAGTTTAGCTGCTCCACAATGATGTTTTTGCCTTCTAGAAAACAAGGTTTACAATTACCAATAATAGAATGTTTACCTCTACATAATGTTCAATACACAAAAATGTCTTTAAAATAATTTTTTATTTTTCAATTACAGTTGGCATACAGTATTACATTAGTTTGGGTGTACAACATGGTGATTAGACATTTATATAATTTATGAAGTGAGCACTCCAATAAATATAGTACCCATCTGTCACCATACAAAGTTATTATAATATTATTAACTATGTTCCCTATACTGTGTCGCCTACGACAATTGTGTCACCAGTGGAGCAGCTGGATGGTGCTCCAGAGTGGTTACAGTTGGTTACCAGTGTGCAGGCCCTGGGGCCTCATGGGAGAGGCCCACCTCAGGCCAAGGTCAGTTTGCCAACTATGCCTTGCTTGGGGCCACTTAGCGTGACCCACCTGTGATTCAAAGATGTCTTCCACCCACACTGGGCTTGAAGGTACCTGGGAACAACTATGCTGTGAACTGAAGATGGCTACTGCTAGCGCTGGTCTTGGGGCTGCTTAGTAAGAGGTGCAGGGCTTGCTGAGACCAAATGATGCTTGTTTGAGGGTGAACATTTGAGAGAATTTAGGAAAGTCTGCAGCATGAGCTACAATAGACCATTTGTGTGGAAAAGTCCCTGGAAGTGGCTTGGATGGATTGGCAAGTTGGGTGGGGTGGGGTCTCAGGGAATCACAATTGTGGAATGAATGGTGTTATCCAGGTTGATGGAGACTTGTATGTGGCTGCCCCTGTGTCTGCACACTGGGAGGAGAGAGGGCTCAACAAAGAAACAATGGATTCTGCCAGCACTTCTGTGAGAAAGCTGCCCCTCCAGCCCTTGCCCTGAAACCATACAATTTAGTTCCTCCCTGTTGGCCTCTGGCACTTTTCTTACAGCTGCTGCAGCGCTGGAGCTCAGACTGTGTTAGTTGATCAGTGAGTATGTCTGTATGTGGGCCCTTTAAAAGAACACCTGGGACTCTAGACATGCTCCCCCACCCCCATCTTAATGAGCCACAAACTCCACTAGTTTTCACAGCCAAAAGTTGTGAGGACTTCTATTTCTGGCCCTGAAACCCTGGAAAGTCTGGTGTGGGATGGGGACCCCTCACTTCTCGGGGGATCTCTGGAACTAAGATATCCGTCCCAATTTTTAACCACCACACGTGGGTATAGGACTAGCCTGTTTCGAGTCTCAGCCCCTCCTACCAGTGTTGACGTAGTTCTTCTGTATGTCCTTAGTTATAAGACTTCTGTTCAGTTTTAGTTCTTCAGGTGATTCTCAATGAAAGTTGTTTTGTAGTTTAGTTGTAATTTTGATGTGGTTGTGAGAAGAGGCAAGCACTGTTTACCCATTCCGCCATCTTGACTAGAACTCCACAAAATGTCTTGATGACTTCAATAGCCATCAATTCATCTAACACAAGCCGAAATCCTATAAAACTGCTGAGCAACCTTTTATGTTACACTCTACAGTTGTGTGTACTGCATGGTCATTGTTATTGGAATTCACTACCATTTTGACTATAGATACAATTCTGCAGGTCACTGGCAAGAAAGCACTGAAAAACCATGATTGAAGTTTCTGGTATTAAAATTAAATAAAAAGTAACTTTCATGACAAAAATCTAACTATAAAATAAAAAGTAAAATATGCCTAAGGAGCAATTACCTGAACTTGAATGCACATAATAAAATTTACTCATAACGTATAATGATTAAATGAAAAGAATCACAAAAGATATTTGAAAACCCATAACAAAATACTTTAACATATTCTCTCAAAAACTGGAAAACAGTATGTTAGCACATGACTTAGAAAGCAGTTAATATTTCTATGTAAAACCTTCAGAAGTGTTCATTGACAAAAAAAATTGCATACTTTTAACTACAAACAATCAAACATAAGTAAAAAATCAGGAAAACGTACTCATTAGTACTGTTTACAGACTAGGGTGTTTCCTATAGAAATTAAACATTGTATGGATATAATCTAGCAAAGAAGAGAAACACAGAGTATTCCCAAGCAGGAAAGTCTGACTTAGTTTCCCAGTAGACACAAGAGGGCTTACAGAAAAATCCAAACTTCGATGGATCTTTGATGTGGATCTGGAGAAACATCAATGGAAACTTGTACCTTTGAGAAAGTGGAAACCGAACAGTTGTTGGTTTTGAGGATAGCGTTGATTGGAAGTCAAAGAATCTGTAAAATGGGATAAAAGATTCTGTCCTCTAGGGTCTTATACATCTGTCTTTCCCTGTATGGTGGTTTCAAAATCTAATATGTTCTTTGCTTCTCCCTTCCAAATCTCATGCAAGTGAGGCTACTGGTGAACTCTTAAGATGGAACATTAAAGGGGATGGATTCTTTAAAATCTAGTTCCTAACATTAGCCATAGGGTGGGGGTGGGGGAGGGGATATATCCAACTCTATATTTTTTAAAATTCTTTTTTAATATTTTGAATCTATCAAAGGGAACATTTTCTGGTGAATTATATTTGAGGCTTTTTCCCTTTCAGCCATGTTTTCCAACTCTAGATTTTTTTTTTGTCCTCTCACAGGTATCTCTTAAAGCAAAGCCTGTTCATCAAATACCAGTTAGAATGAAGGACAATGAGCAAATATGAAAATATTAATTCACATGAAACTATGTTATTTCATAAACTGGCCATGCATAAAATTCATTCAAAGTGTGTATTAGTATGGAAAACATAAAAAGGCTTTTACATCTGTCAGCCCAAAAAAGGAGCTTTGTTAGTAAAAAAAAAAAAAAAAGAAAAAGAAAAAGTAGAATATGTGTAATTAATGGACTAAGGATATCCAGAAATGGTCACAAAAACAAGTAAGAAAATCCTAACAGATACCAAACTGTCATTTTACAATGGCCACTTAATTCTCAACAAATAAAACATTAAAAAAATTTAACCTAATTGCACATTAGAAATACACTTCAGTTCATGTAGGGATCTAACAGCTTCAAAATAGAAAAAGAAAATATTAGTTCATTTAAGGAAAAGGCACTAATAGTCTTATGTATTATTGAGGTTTTTTTCTACATAAAAGTTCTTACTAATCCTCTCATGAAAAATCTGCTCAATCACCACAGATAAAGTCAAATCTTTACTACTTCTGTTATCCAATCTCCACCTCACTGCTAGACACTTCATTTCCTTTTGCCAGCACCAACACTGGCCTTTGCAGTCCCCTTAACTTTGTTCACTCTGTTCTTGTGTCCCTTTTGCTGTTTTCTTGGGGTATTTTTCTTCTCATACAGGCCATAACTTACAAGTCTATGTTTAGGTTCATTTTTCTTTGCATAATCCGAGGAATCATAAATCATGCCAAAGCTAGTTGTTTTGCCACCACAAAAATGGGTTCTGAATCCAAATACAAAGATGGCACCTGGTGTGGTCTTATATATTTTGGCTAGTTTTTCCTGAATTTCTGTCTTAGGTACTGCTGCCTTCCCAGAGTGAAGGATGTTGATGACCATTTGTTTCCATTGAAGTAGTCCACTGGTCATGAATTTCCTGGTCCAGATATTTACTGTTTCATTCATGATGGCAGCTGACCCTCGAGCAGTCAGAGAGGAAAAAAGAGCTCATGCAATACTGTTGAAAGATGATTCCCAGAGTTATTTCGCCTCAATATTCACTTCTAGAAATCCACATTGCAATGATGCACTTTTCAAAACAAGCTTGATAATGTATTCACAATTTTAAGAATAATGTTCCTGAGTTTTCTGGAATATTACACATGGATTAAGTTCCATCAAGCTTTGTCATGTTATGTACAGTTTTCTCTCTTTTCTCTGAGTTTTCAAATGTAAAGATGTGTATAAATTGAAATCTTTCTTGCATTGTTTAAGAGGTTTTTATCCAGTGATTCCTTTTATGCCTTTGGAAGGAACTGAGATGGCTTAAGGCTTTCCCACATTCTTCACATTCATATGGTGTGTCTCCAATGTGCATGCTTGCTTGTGTTCAATAGTTTCTACGAACATGAAGGGTTTCCCACATTTCTTACATTTCTCTCCAGTGTGATTTCATGTCTTTGGAAACCTTGTAGAGAACAGAAATCTATTTCATTGCTTACACTCGTGGTGTTTCTCTCCAGTGTGAGTCTTTTCATGTTTTTGAAGATAATTGAGACAACTGAACTCTTTCCTACATGTTTTACATTTGTAAGGTTTTTTTTCCAATGTGATTTCTTTCATGTGTTTTTAAGGAAGTGTGATCATTGCAACCTTTACCACGTTGCTTACATTCATAGGGTTTCACTCCTGTATGCATCCTCTCATGTTTTTGAAGATATTTGGAAGAACTGAATGCTTTTCTGCATGTGTTACATTCATAGGGTTTCACAGCAGTGTGACTTCTTTCACGTGTTTTTAAAGAACTGTGATCGCTGTATGCTTTACCATTGCTTACATTTGTAAGATTTCTCATGTAAATCCTTTCATGTGATTGTAAGGAAGTATATCTGGCTTCACTACATTGTTTATATTCACAAGGTTTCTCTTCAATATGATTTCTTTCATGTTTTTGGAGATAACTGGGACGACTGAATGTTTTTCTACATGTTTTACATTCATAGGGTTTCACTCCAGTATGACTTTTTTCATGTGTCGTTAAGTAAGTGTAATTCCTGTAAGCTTTATCACATTGCTTACATTTATAGGGTTTCTCTGTGTGAGTCTCTTCATGTTTTCGAAGATAGCTGAGACAACGGAATGCTTTTCTACAAGTGTTACATTCATAGGGTTTCACAGCAGTGTGACTTCTTTCACGTGTTTTTAAGGAACTGTAATCTCTGTATGCTTTACCATTGCTTACATTTGTAAGGTTTCTCGTGTAAATCCTTTCATATGATTGTAAGGAAGTATATCTGGCTTCACCACATTGTTTATATTCACAAGGTTTCTCTTCAATATGATTTCTTTCATGTTTTTGGAGATAACTGGGATGACTGAATGTTTTTCTACATGTTTTACATTCATAGGGTTTCACTCCAGTATGACTTTTTTCATGTGTCATTAAGTAAGTGTAATTCTTGTAAGCTTTACCACGTTGCTTACATTTATAAGGTTTCTCTGTGTGGGTCCTTTCATGTTTTCGAAGATAGCTGAGACAACTGAATGCTTTTCTACAAGTGTTACATTCATAGGGTTTCACTCCAGTGTGACTTCTCTCGTGTGTTTTTAAGGAATTGTAATCCCTGTAGGCTTTACCACACTGCTTACATTCATAGGGTTTCACTCCTGTGTGCGTCCTTAAATGTATTCGAAGGTAGTTAAGACAACCGAATGCTTTTCTACATGTTTTACATTCAAAGGGTTTCACTCCAGTGTGACTTCTTTCATGTGTTTTTAAGGAACTGTAATTTCTGTAGGCTTTACCACATTGCTTACATACGTAGTGTTTCACTCCTGTGTGTGTCCTTCTGTGTGTTTTTAAGGAACTGTGATATCTGTAGGTTTTTCCACACTGCTTACATTTACAGGGTTTCTCTCCAGTGTGAGTCTTTTTGTGTATGTTTAAAGAACTGCAGTATCTGTAGGCTTTACCACATTGCTTACATTCATAGGGTTTCACTCCTGTGTGTATCCTTTCATGTTTTCGAAGATAGCCGAGACAACTGAATGCTTTTCTGCATGTTTTACATTCATAGGGCTTCACTCCAGTGTGACTTCTCTCATGTGTTTTTAAGGAAGTGTAATCTCTGTAGGCTTTACCACATTGCTTACATTCATAGGGTTTCACTCCTGTGTGAGTCCTTTCATGTTTTCGAAGATAGTTAAGACAACTGAATGTTTTTCTACATGTTTTACATTCATAGGGTTTCACTCCAGTGTGACTTCTCTCATGTGTTTTTAAGGAAGTGTAATCCCTGTAAGCTTTACCACATTGCTTACATGCATAAGGTTTCTCTCTTACGTGAGTCCTTTTGTGTGTTTTTAAGGAATTATAACATCTGTAGGCTTTACCACATTGTTTACATTCATATAGTTTCTCTCTAGTATGAGTTTTTTCATGTACTTGAACATAACTGGAACTGAAGGCTTTATTACATATTTTACATTCAGAAGTTTCCTCTCCATCGTGATTTTTTTCATGCTTTTCAAAACACTGGCAATAACTGAAGTCTCTCTTGCATATATCAGCTTTATATGGCTTCTCTCCAATTTTCTGATACTCAGAGGGCTCGAGTCCATTGTGACATCTGATGTTCCCATTATGAGATGAATGCTGTATTAAGACTTTTCCACACATACTGTATTCCCATGGTTTTACTCCAACAAGAGTTTTCTCATTCAGATTTAGATCTGAATTTAGAGTGAAGATTTCTCTGCCTTGACTACCTTCCTTCTCTTCACTGATTCTCTCTACCATATGACTTCTGTAAAAACATGAGGCACATTAATAATTAATAATTTTGTATTTATCAGAATATTTAAACATTTTTATGTATAGCAAAAAAAAGCAGTTTTTTAACCTTGTGTAAATGGTTTGAAATTGAATATACTGGATGCTATGCATTAGGGCTTCAGATTTTCTATTATCAAAACAGTCATATTCACATACAGGGTTTATTAACGCTCTTTTTCATTTGAACTACTTTTTAAACACTGAACACTTATGATATATATAAGAAAGTAGTTAAGTGAAAATTTTCTGAGGAGTCATCAATTGGAGGTGAGGGTTGTTTTGGTTGATTCTTTTTAAAATTTTGTAGCATAACAGGTTTCTCAGGTGAGACAGTGCTTTGTATTGCATGTGACTCACCTTAGTTTTTTCCCCTGCTTTCTGTACTGATCTTCAATATCACGATCCTTCCAATTCTCTCCTAAAATGCAGATCCAGAAAATTGATTCCAAAGTATTAGAAATTATACAAAAATTATTAGATTCTATTCTAGATGAGCTGTGACCATGCCCAGTTTATTAATCAATGTCCTCCCTTCCCACATGACATGTCTTAGAACAACTTTGATGGGCAAGAAACATCTGTCCTCCAGTAAGGTGAAAATAAATTATCATCTTTACCTACTGAGGCCAGGTTCCTGAAGGTTTCCCACATCACATCTCTATACAGTTTCTTCTGTGAAAGATCCAGTAAAGCCCACTCCTCCAGGGTGAAGGTTATGGCCACATCCTCATAAGCCACTGAGTCCTAAAATAGTCCAAATATGTGTACAGCAGGATGAGTGAGACTGACAGCACTGGACATCCACACTCCATTTACAGGATGGTTACATATGATTCTGTTGTGTCCAAACATTTATTTTGACTTCATCATCAAAAACTTATTCTCTATTCATACATCTTTATAAATTTAACCCTATCATAAACACATGGAAACTATTATACACTTTTACAGTGATCACATGACATTATTTTTCTCTAATGGCAAGGTTTGGAGCATGTTGGGAAATAAGAGAAATGCTATACAAATGAAACAAACATTATTTTATGACTTTCATCTCCTTATTATCCACAATTTACAGCACTCGATGAAGCAGAGGATCAAATCTACACAGGGTTTCAATGAATAAAAACATAGCAAAAAACTAGTGGCTTTTTGTTCTATTCCTATTACCAAACATGAGAGTCTAGGAGGCCTGTGGCTATCCCGGTATTAACAAAATGCAATAGATGACCATATTATCCTAAAAATTATAATTAGATACATGTGGCAGAATAAAAATATTCTTAGAAGCATTGCTTTTACCTTGTGTAATATTCATCACAGACTCAGGTTTTTGTTTTTGTTTTGGTCTTTCTGATTTAATGAGCTAGACAGTTTTTTGGAACTTCAAGCTCAGATATGAGAAAGAAGGCATGACTACATAGGCCACAAAATTCCTATACTCACGTATAGGGCTATTTCTACCCCATCATTGGTGCGTTTGCGTGCTTGCGCGCGCGCGCACACACGCACGCACACACGCACACACACACACACACACACACTGAAACAATAATATGCCATAAAAGCTTTTTCTGGCAAAACTATAACAGTCTATCCTCAGCAAAAGAGTTCACTGAAGTCCACCATGGTTTGATGGTAAATTTGCCCATGATTATAAAATATGTAAAATTGTCAGTAATGCTTTCCTCCAAAAGGACATAACATCTCCATTCCCCAATCAAGAGGAAGTGTTTCCTGACCAGCCACTCTGGAGGCTGCCCTCCCTTCTTCTGTCATTTTCAAGTGCCCCCAAGGTGTAAAGAGGCATGATCGCTCAACCCCTGAGCATAGGAATCCCTCAGCTGATGACACCACACATGGCTGGCAGGATATGAGTTTATTACTTCCACAATAATCGAGTCTCTGGGAAGCAGAAGGCAGGCCTCTCGGGCTTGAAATAGACAGAAAATAAAGAAAGGTATATGGACTTGTGTTTTTATGAGGCTAGGGGGTGGGTTATGGTGAGTGTTCACACACAAAGGTAGGAGCTTGCGTGGATTCAATCTCTGCTGCCCCGAGGGAGGGAGCACTATGGTTTTCCTATCACCTCATACATATGTGGGGCACAGGGGGAAGGAGGGATGAGGCTGGAAAACCATCCAGAGTCTGAACAAAAATTGGAGGCCCACTGTCATTTCCAATTTCACACCTTAAATATAAAGGTGTGAAATTGGAAATGACAGTGGGCCTCCAATTTCCCAAAAATCCACCTTAAATATAAAGATACAGATAGATGAAAGGTAAATTAACACAAAAACTTGAATTTCTCTTCTTAGATTTATCAGAGCATTTAAATCCAATGCATCATGTTGTCTCTAAAACAGGAAAGTGAAAATAAAAACATTTTGAAAAATGCCTCAAATATTGTTTTTAACATAGCCTATAGTAAAAAAAAAAAAAAATTCAGCAGAATCTCATGCAAAAATAACAAAGAAAAAGGTCAGAACACAATATCCATGAACCCTGGGACAACTTTTTTTAAACATGAGGTTTATATGCACTTAATGGGAATATCCGAAGGAACAAAAGACAGAAATAGAAGAAATCACTGATATAACAATCACTGAGATTTTTCTAAAATTAATGACAGATAGCACACTCTAGATACAGGACGCTCAGAGAAAACTAAACATGATAACAGAAATGCACATCTAATATCTCATACTCAAACTACACAAAAATCAAAGACAAAAAGAATATATTGAAAGAAACCAGAGAGGTAAATACCTTAGTTACAGAAAAACAAAAATTAGAACTAAATCAACTTATTTTAGAGTCATAGAGAATTTTTAAAACTAGTATTTAGAAACCTCATCGAGTACTTTGTAACGAAGCTTTCAAGATTAGCTCATGTCTTATGAAAATGGTTCCCATTACTAAAATTTCTTGTAGCCTTTCAGGAATCATAATGACTTCAGTGTTTTTAAGGCTCATAAGATGACTTTAATATTGCCAGCTTTCTCTAAATTTCTCAGAAACACATTGAGGCATGCAGATTCATTGGGTGGCTTAAATCAAATTTATGAGAAATCATGCAAGTGAGAAGAGTGGAATGAAATATTTAGTTTTGTTAAAAATTATCACCCCTAGAATTCTGTATAAAGCAAATTTTTCAAAAAAGAACATGGCCTGAGATAAAAACTGAAGATCTGTCATTAATACACTTGCATAAAGAGAAACATTAAAAAATAAATCAGAAAGAATGTAAATGATGATGGTGGAGCATCAGAAAAGAAATAGATTAGGTAAAACACCTTTTATATTTATCACAATTAACAGATAACACTTTGTTTACAATATTAGCAATAATGTATATGGTAATCATAAGCCAATGAATAAGTGAAATGTCAACAATGTGACAAGAGGCACAGGAGGCAACTGGGAATAGTGTTGTATGAATTAAAAGCATGACCAGAAAAATGGTACACTCTAACATGACAGAGGCAATAGCTTAGTTGTAAATGTATACTAAAAACTGAAGGGAAACCATTAAAAAGTCAGAAAAATACACATAACTGAGAAGAGAGAAGAAAACAAAGAATCAGGTAAAGTGCTCAATTAAAGCCAAAGAAGGCAGAAAAAGGTAAAAGACAAAAAGAAACAAAGCACAAGGCCAACATACAGAAACAGTAAAAGGTGTGGTAGATATTAATCTAACTGAATCAATTACCACTTTCATCATCACTGGTCTCCCCATACAGTACTGTAATACCAGATTTTGGAAATCGCAATTATATGCTGTGTACAAAAAATCCACCTTAAATATAAAGATACAGATAGATGAAAGGTAAATTAAAGAAAAGAAAGCTGGCACAAGTATATGAATTTTATACAATGTAGATTCCAGAAAAAGGAAAACTCAGAGATAAAAAGGGGCATTATATAATAAAAGGGGTCCATTCTCAAAAAATGCATATTAATCTTCATGTGTATGTGCATAACAACGGAGAAGCAAAATACATGAGGCAAAAACTAATAGAATGCAAGGAAAAATGGATGAATCCACTATTATAGTTGTAGACTCCAAAGCCCCTTATCACAAATTATATTCCAGTAGGAAGTAAATCATCAAGGCCACAGAGTAACTCAACAACACCATGTAAAAACTGAATTTAATTGTAATCTATGGACTAACTTCATGCAACAACAGAATACACTTTCTCTAGTTCTTATAGAATAGTCACCAAAATAGACATTCGGGGACATAAAACACCATTACAAATTTTTAAAAAAATATTTATTTACATTAGTTTCAAGTATACAGTACATTGGTTAGACATCTATATAGTTCATAAAATGATCCCCGGAATTGCTCCCTCCCTCCCCTGGCCCTCCACTTAGCCATCATTTAATGCTAACTGCATTCCTTCTGCCGTGCTCCCCATTCCCGTACCAACTATCAACTACTAATTTGTACTTCTTTAACCCTTCACCCTTCCTGACTTCCCTCCCTTCTGTCCATCATCAAATTGCCCACTATATTTGTGAGTCTGTTTATGATTAGTTTGTTCCTTTTGTTCCTTAAATTTCGCATAAGTGAAATCATATGGTATTTATCTTTCTTGGTCTGACTTATTTCACTTAGTATAAGAACCTCTAGGTCCATCCATGTTGTTACAAATAGTAGGATTTCATTTTTTTAATGGCTGAGTAATATTCCATTGTAGATATGAACCATAATTTCTTTATCTGACTGTTGATGGGCATTCAGGTTGCTTCCATATCTTGGCTATTGTAAATTGTGCTGCCATGAATATTGGAGTGCATAGATCTTTATGAATTATTGTTTTGGTTTTCTTTGGAAAAATACCCAGAAGTGCAATTGCTGGGTCAAAAGTTATATCCAGTTTTAATTTTTTGAGAAACCTCCATACTGTTTTCCAAAGTGGCTGTAACAATATGCAATCCCACCAACAATGTATAAGGGTTCCCTTTTCTCTGCATCCTCGCCAACACTTGTTATTTTTTGATTTACTGATCACAGCTTTTCTGACAGGTGAGAGGTGACATCTCATTGTGGTTTTAATTTGCGTTTCTCTGATGGTTAGTGACCTTGAGCATCTTTTCATATGTCTATTAGCCATCTGTATTTCCTCTTTGGAGAAATATCTGTTCAGGTCTTCTGCCCATTTTTTAATTGGATTGTTTGTTTTTTGTTGTTGTTGAGTTGTATGAGTTTTTCATATATTTTTGGATATTAACCTCTTATCAGATGTATCATTAGTGAATATCTTCTCCCAATCAGTTGGTTGTTTTTTCGTTTTTTTGATGGTTTCCTTTGCTGTGCAAAAACTTTTTAGTTTGATGCAGTCCCATTTCTTTTTTCTTTTGTTTCCCTTGCCTGAGGAGATATATCTGAAAAGAAACTCCTGTTAGTAATATCAGAGTTTACTGCCTATGTTTTCCTCTAGAATTTTTATGGTTTCAGGTCTTACATTTAAGTTTTTAATCCATTTTGAGTCTATTCTTGTATATGGTGTAAGAAGGTAGTCCAGCTTTTTTTTTGCATGTATCTGTTCAATTTTCCCAACACCATTTATTGAAGAGACTGTCTTTACCCCATTGTATATTCTTACCTCCTTCGTCATATATTAAGTGAGCGTATAGGTGTGGATTTATTTCTGGGCTCTCTATTCTGTTCCATTGTCAATGTATCTGTTTTTATGCCGGTACTATGCTGCTTTGATTACTGTAGCCTTGTATAGTTTGATATCAGGTAGTGTGATACCTCCAACTCTGTTCTTCTTTCTCAAGATTGCCATGGGGTCTTGTATAGTTCCATATAAATTTCAGGATTATTTGTTCTGGTTCTCTGAAAAATGCCATTGGTATTTTGATAGGGATTGCATTGAATCTATAGATTGCTTTGGGTAGTATGGCCACTTTAATGATGTTAATTCTTCTTACCCATGAACACGGTATATGCTTCCATCTATTTCTATCTTCTTCAATTTCTTTTTTCAATGACTTAAAATTTTCTGAAAACAGGTCTTCTATCTTCTTGGTTAATTTGATTGTAGTTTTTGACACAATTGTAAATGGAATTGTTTTCCTTATTTCTCTTTGTGAAAGGTCATCATTGGTGTATAAAAATGCCACTGACTTCTGAATATTTATTTTGTAACCTGCTACTTTACTGAATTCATTGATCGGTTCTAACAGTTTTTTTGGTGGAATCTTTAGGGTTCTCTCTATATAGTATCATGTTATTGACAAATAATGAGAGTTTTACTTCTTCCTTTCCAATTCGGATGCCTTTTATTTCTCTTTCTTCTCCTATTTCTGTGGCTAAGACTTCTAATACAATGTTGAAGAAGAGTGGTGAAAGTGGGCATCTTTGTCTTTTTCCTGATCTTAAGGAAAATGCTTTTAGCTTTTCCCCATTGAGGATGATGATAGTTGTAGGTCTGTCATATATGGCCTTTATTATGTTGAGGTATGTTCCCTCTTTTCTCACTTTGCTGAGTTTTTATCATAAATGATGCTGGATTTTGTCAAACGCTTTTTCTTCATCTATTGATATGATCATATGGTTTTTATCTTTCCGTTTGTTAATGTGGTGTATCACATTAATTGATTTGTAGATATCAAACCAATCTTGCATCCCAGGAATAAATCCAACTTGATCATGGTATATAATATATTTTAATGTATTTGGTTTGCTAATATTTTGTTGAGGATTCCATAACAAATTTGAAAGAGCAGAAATCGTACAAAAATATGCTCTCATATCACATGGGCATTAATCTAGAAGTCAATAATAGATAGTTAGAAAACTTCCAAATATGTGGAAATTCAATAACACACTTCCAAATAATATCTAGATTCAAAGAATTCAAGAAAACAAATGAAATAAATATTCAACTTACCAAAGGTAACAGGATGTAGCAAAAATAATGCCCAGAGAGAAGTTTATGCTATCAAATATATGCAATAGGGAAAAGATAGATATGACTTCTGGTCTAAATGGCAGAGTAGGGAAACACTGTACTCGCCTCCTCCCATGACCACGTCAAAATTACAACTAAATTATAGAACCACCACCCTTGAGAACTACAAGAGAAATGCTAACTAGGTATATAAAAAAACCACATTGATACTGGTAGGAGAGGCGGAAATGCAAAACACACTGGTCTCACACATCCTCGTGTGGTGGTTAAGAATTAGGAGGAGTATCTTGGCAGCAGAGGTCCCAGGTCAACACCAGGCTCCCTACCTCAAACTACCAGTGCTGGGAAGAGAAGTCACCAAAATAGCTGGCTGTAAAAATCAGCAGAGATTCTGTCTGAGTGGGACAGAGGGCTGCTGGAGTGCCAGGAGATCCTCTTATAGGGTCTGTGCATGGACTTACTCGCTGACTCACTCTCTCTGAGCTCCAGTGCAGGGGAAGCAGCTAGAAAAGGGCAGGGACCTACAAGAACTGAACTTTCTGGCTTTGGGATGAGGGCTGGAGGGGCTGCTCTAGCTGCACAGAAGGGCTGGCAGAAACCATTGCTCCTTGGTTGAGCCCTTCCCCACCCAGCCTGCAGGCAGAGGCAGGCTCCAAATCTGAGTCTCCATGGAACTGGCTAACACTGTTCACCTTACCATGGTGATTCTCTGAGAACCTGCCCCACCCAACTCACACACAGGCCTGAACCTCTTTCATTGGCTGTTCCTCATAAGCGGCCAGCACTATGGACATTCCTAAAATCTCTAAAAGGTACACAAACCCCAAACAAGCAGCAGTTGGCCTTGGCACGCCCTATACCTTTTCAAAAGGAGCCCCAAGCCCGGCAGTTGGGAAAGTCACCCTCAGTTTGCAGCATATCCTCTTTCAGGTGCCTCCAAGCCCAGCACTGGAAGCTGCGAACTCCACATCACTTTGTACCTCCTACAAGTTGGCCTCAAGCAGCAACTGACCTTGGCCTGCACTAGAACCCCTCCCAAGAGGCCCCAGAACCAACATACCTGGTAGCTGGACTCACACCACACTAGAGCACCACCCAATTAGCTTCACAAACAACACACCCAAGAGGTGAACTTGGCAAGCACGAGAGCACTGCTACAGCAAATCCCACTCCATGGGGTCTGTCCCCATACAACATCTGCTGTAATCACAGCCAGATCTCACAGCCAGTCAGCCTGAAGATCAGTCCTACACACTGATATGCCAATACCAATCAAGGCTCAACTACAACAGAAGGGCACAAACGACCTATACAAAGGACACCCCTGGAGTACCTAATTTATAGAAACAAACACAGGAAGGCAGCCAAGATGAGGAGACAGAGAAATATGTCCCAAATGATAGACTAGGGCAAAATTCTAGAAAAATAACTAAATAAAATGAAGGCAAGCAATCTACCTGATACAGAGTTCAAAACAGTGGTTATAAGAATGGTCAATGAATTTAGATAAACTCAGTGAGAACATACACATAGAGGTAGAAATCATAAAAAAGAACAAATCTGAAATGAAGAATAAATAATTGAAATGAAGAATACATTAGATGGAATTACCAGCAGATTAGTTGAAGCAGAGGATTGAATCAGCAATTTGGAAGACAAGGTAGCACTCAACTGGAACAGTAAAATGAAAAAAGAATTAAAAAAAAATAAGGATAGTTGAAGTGACGTCTTTCTGGGACAACATCAAGCATACCAACATTCGTGTCACAGGGGTACCAGTAAGAGAGGAATAGAAACCTCTTTGAAGAAATGACTGAAAACTTCTCTAACATAGTGAAGGAAATAGATATACAAACAAGTCCAAGAAGCCCAGAGTACCAAACAAGATGAAGCCAAAGAAGCCCACACCAAGACACATCATAATTAAAATGCCAAAGGTTAAAGACAAAAAGAGAATTTTAAAAGAAGGAAGAGAAAAAACAGTTTGTTACACACAAGGGAGACTGTCAGCTGATTTCTCAACAGAAAGGGCTAATAGGCCAAAAGGGATTGGCATGAAATATTCAAAGTGATGAAAACCAAGGACCTACAACCAAGATTATTTTACTCAGCAAAGCTACCATTTAAAATAAAAGAACAGATTAAGAGCTTCCCAGACAAGAAAAAACTAAAGGAGTTCATGATCACCAAAACAGCATTACAGAAAATGTCAGAGGAACTTTTTAAGAGAAAGAAAAAAAAGATTAAAAATATGAATAATAAAATTGCAATTACTACATATCTATTAAGCTAAAAGAGTTCATCACCACCAAACCACTATTATTAGAAATTTTAAAAGGAATTCCTTAAGAAAAGGGAGGAAATATAAATATAAATAATAAAATAACAATACATATGTACCTATCAGTACCACTTTATATGTAAATGGATTAAATGCTCCAATCAAAAGAAATAGGATGGCTGAATGGATAAGAAAACAAGACATATATATGGTGCCTACAAGAGACTCACTTCAGATTGAAAGACACACACAGACTGAAAGTAAAGGGAAAAAGATATTTTATGCAAATGGAAAGTGAAAACAACAACAACAACAGAAACACCTGGGATAGCGATATTTATCAGACAAAATAGACATTAAATACAAAGTGTAAGAGATAAAGAACACGACATAATGATAATGGATCAGTACAAGAGGATATAACCTTTGTAAACATTTATGCATCCATTACAGGAGCACCTGTATATAAATATATAAAGCAAATATATAAATATATAAAGCAAATACTGATGTACATAAAGAGAATGACAGTATTACAGTTATATAGTAGGACACATTAACACTCTATTGACAGCAATAGATAGATCATATAGACAGAAAATTAACAAGGAAACAGTAGCCTTAAATGACACATTGAACTAGATGGATTTAATTGTTATTTCACCCCAAGCAACAGAATATCCATTCTTTTCAAGCACACGTGAAACATTTTCCAGGAAAACTGCACGTTAGGCAACAAAACAAGTCTCAATAAATTTGAGACATTAAAATCATATTTAGCATGTTCTGTGATCATAATGGTATGAGTAGAAATCAATTACCTGAAGAAAACTAAAAAACAGACAAACACATGGAGGCTAAATAACATGCTACTAAACAGGAAATGGGTCACCAACAAGATAAAGAAATCAAAAGATACCTTAAGACAAATGACAATGAAAACACGATGACCCAAAACCTATGGGACACAGTCGAAGCAGTTCTATAAGGAAAATTCATAGCAATACAGGCCTACCTCAAAAAACAAGCAAAATCTCAAATAAACAATCCAACCCTACACCTAAAGGAACTAGAAAAAGCATACAAAACCCAAAGTGAGTAGAAAGAAGGAAATAATAAAGATTGCAGTGGAAAGAAATGAAACAGTCTAAAAAAAAAAAATGCAAAAGACCAGTGAAATCAAGGGCTGGTCCTTTGGAAAAAAAAAAAGTTGATAAACCTTTAGCCAGATTCATCAAGAAAAAAAGAAGACCCAAATAAATACAATCAGTGACAACTAACACCACAAAACTACAAAGGTTTATAAGAAAGTAATACAAACAATTACAGGCAGGAATTAAGACAAGCAGGAAAAATGGATAAACTAGGAACATAGACTTAATAATAATAACAACAACATAGAAAATTTGAACAGACTTGATAACTACTAACAAAATTTTATCAGTAATCAAAAAACTAACAAACAAAAGCCCTGGACCAGATGGCTTCGCAGGTGAATTTTACCAAACATTCAAAGAACAACTAATACCTAACCTTCTCAAACTATTCCAAAAACTTAATGAGGAGGGTCAGCTCCTATACACATTTTACGAGGCCAGTATTACCAAAACCAGAGAAGGACATTACAAAATAAAATAAAATTCAAGGCCAATATCCCTGATGAACACAGATGCAAAAATTCTCAGCAAAATATTAGCAAACTGAATTCAACAACTGAATTAAACCGAATTAGAAAGATAATACACCATGACCAAGTGGGATTTATTACTTGCATGCAAGGTTGATTCAATATCCACAAATTGATTTAAGTTATACACCACATACAATGAAGAATAAAAGTCATGGTCATATCAATAGATGCAAAAAAAAAAAAAAAAAAAGCATTTGCCAAAACCCAGCATCCATTTATGATAAAAATTCTCAGTAAAGTGGGAATAAGGAGGAAACATGCCTCAACATAATAAAGGCCATATATGACAAAACCACAGCTAACATACTCAATGGTGAAAAGCTAAAAGCGCTTTCCTTAAGATAAGGAATAAGACAAGAATGTACACTTTTACTTTTTTTTTTTTTTAGGCGAGGCAACTCTTAGTTGACCTCACAGATTGCAAGAACCTTGTCATCTTACAATCCCTTATTTTTTATTTTTTACACCTACAGCACCTGGTCTTCCTAGGTGGTCTCCCATCCAAGTACTAACCAGGCCCGACCCTACTTAGCTTCCAAGATCAGACAGGATCAGGTTTGTTCAGGGTGGCATGGCCGTAGACCACTTTTACCACTTTTATTCAACATAGTGTTGGAAGTTCTAGCCACAGCAATCAGACAAAAAATAAATAAATAAATAAAAGGTACCCAAACTGGTAAGAAGTATTTGTAGATGACATGATACTATATATAGAGAGAACGCTAAAGATTCTACCAAAAAACTATTAAAACTCACAAATAAATTTAGTGAAGTAGTAGGACACAAAATTAATATTCAGAAATTACTTGTAGTTTTATACACCAATAAAGAACTATCAGAAAAAGAAATTAAGAAAACAATTCCATTTAAAATTGCATAAGAAAAAATACCTAAGAATAACTTTAACCAAAGGAGGTAAAAGACCTGTACTTGGAACAGTACAAGACATTGACTGAATCGAATAAATGGAAGCATATATCCTTCCTCTGGATAGGAAAATTAACATCATTAACACGTCCATACTACCCAAAGCAATGTACAGAGTCATTGCAATACATATCAAAATACCAATTCTACTTTTCACAGAAGTAGGACAAATAATCCTAAAATTTATTTCGAATCAGAAAAGACCCTGAATAGCCAGAGTAATCTTGAGAAAGAAAAACAAGGTTAGAGATATCAAGCTACCTGATATCAAATTGTACAAGCTGTAGCAATCGAAACAGCATGGTGCTGGCATAAAAACAGATACATAGATCAACAGAATAGAGATCCCAGAAATGAACCCACATCTATATGGTCAATTAATCTATGATAAAGGAGTCAAGAATATAAAATGGGGTAAGGACAGTCTCTTCAATAAATGGTGCTGGGAAAACTGAACAGATAATGCAAGAAAATGAAACTAGACCACCATCTTACACCATATACAAGAATAAATTAAAAATGAATTAAAGACTTAAAAAATCAAAAACTGTAAACTCTTAGAGGAAAACATAGGCAGTAAACTCTGACATTGCTCTTAGTCATATATATATAATTTTGGATATTCCTCCAAAATTTTGGAAACAAGAGACAAAATAACAAATGGGACTGTATCGAACTAAAAAAGTTTTGCACAGTGAAGGAAAACATCAACAAAATGAGAAGACAACCTACTGAATGGGAGAAGATATTCACCAATGACACTTCTAATAAGGGATTAATATCCAAACTATATAAGGAACTCATACAACTTAACACCAAAGAAACTCCAAACAATCCAGTTAAAAAATGGGCAGAGGACCTGAATAAACGTTTCTCCACAAAGGACATGCAGATGGCCAATAGACATAAAAAGATGCTTAACATCACTAATCATCAGGGAAATGCAACTTAAAATCACAATGAGATATCACCTCACACCTGTCAGAATGGCTATCGATAAATCAACAAGCATCAAGTTTTGGTGAGGGTGTAAAGGAAAGAGAATCCTCGTGCACTGTTGGTGGGATTGCAAATTGGTGCAGCCAGTACGGAAAACAGTATGACAGTTCCTCAAAAAATTAAAAATAGAACTACCATATGACTGGAAGTCCCACTTCTGGGTATTTATTTGAACAAATCCAAACACCAATTCGAAAAGATATACAGATCCCTATGTTCATTGCAGCAGTATTTACAACAGCCAACATATGGAAGCAACCAAAGTGTCCATCAGATGGCTGGAAGATGTGGTATACATACAATGGAATATCAGTCAGCCACAAAAAAGGATGAAATTTGTGACAAAATTGGATGGGCTTAGAGAGTAGTATCTAAGTGAAATAAGTCAGAAAAAGATAAATACCATATGATTTTACTTATATGTGGAATCTAAAAAACAAAATAAATGAATAAACAAAACAGAAACAGACTCATAGATACAGAGAACAAACTGATGGTTACTAGATGGGAGGGAGCTGGGAGACTGAATGAAAAAGGTGAGAGGATTAAGAAGTACAAATTGGCAGTTACAAAATAGTCAAGGGGATATAAAGTGCAGCACAGGGAATCTAGTTGATAATATTGTAATAACTACATATGATACTAGGTGGGTACTAGACTTACTGGGGATCCACTACCTGCAACTGGCATTGGAAATGAGGTAGGAGCACTCCTGTGGGAATGAGCCCTTAACCAGTGGGATCTGACATCATCTCCAGGTAGTGTTATGATTAAGTTGTAAGATGTCCAGTTGGTTGTTGTGGGGGAAAACCCTCACACACACATGGTGACCAGTATCAGAAATGAAGTGTTCTGTGTGAAAGTAAAGAAGACATGTAGTCCAGAAGAACTGGGTTTTTCTCTACTCAGGAAAAATACTGGGTTTTACCAACACATCAGCAGCCAGTCATTAAAATACAAAGACCTCTGGTTTCTCATCTAGCATTTAAGGAGCTTAGAAGGTGACTTTCCCATCCTCACCAGAAAAAAAGCAAACAAACTTAAAATCAATGACTCTTCTTAGATCTATCACAGAATTAAGGTCATAGGGCAAACAACCGCCTTCAAAATTGGAAAGAGAGAGAAAAGTAGCTCGTTTGAAATATGCCCATAATATTCTCTTCTTCTTAATGAGGCCTGTCCTCAAAGATTCTGTTTCACCAGAGCCTGACTGATTGGGATTCTACCAGTGGCAAACTGGTATCACTGACTGAACCACTGACATGGAGAGGGAAACAGCCAACTTGAGTGCCCTGTAGCCTTTCTGCCTGACTTAAGTTGAAGCTGGAGGTGGACACTTAGAAACAGTCGTGAGGTTCACAGGCTATTTTATCTTCCTGACAGGAAATGTGTGTTGTGTTTTCCAAAACAACTTCTCCACTGCTCTGATACCAACTGGATGGCCTATAATTCAAATTCAATTCTAACTCTAATTGAAGTTACCAGCAGACTCTACAATTTAAGTCTCATAAGACTGCCCACTAATAAGATGCCAGCTGCAAATGGGGAGCCCAGGCCACACACATTTCTCTATAGCTGACTACAAATTCAAAGGTTCCCTGGGCATGCCCACATGTTTGTTAGTTCACCAACGCAACTATCAGAACTAAGAAAAGCATTTTACTTATCAGTTTATTGTAAAATATAATTCAAGAACAGCTATGTGGAAAGCATGCACTGTGCAAAGTCAGTGGGTGAAGGTAGGAGCTTCCATACCAGCTACAGGCACAATAGCCTCCCAGCAAACTGATGTGTTCACTGACTCAGATTTCTCAGAATCCCAAGGTTTAAGGGTTTGGATGGAGTTTCCTCATGTAGGCCTGGCTGACTGAATCACTAACCAATGGTGGTTAAATCAGTCTCTAGAGGCTGGGAGCTGGGCTGAAAGTTCTAAGCCTCTAATCAAAGCTTGGTCCTCCTGGTGACCAACCCCCATCCTGAAGCCACTGAGGGGCCTGCAAACAGTTGCTTCATTAGACCATAAGATGCTCCCATCACCTTATGACTCAGAAAGTCCAAGGGCTTTAGGAGGTCTTTGCTAGGAACCATGGACAAGGATCTAACATTTTTCTTATACCACAGAAAGTCAAAGGCCAGAACACAGGCTTATTAAAATACTTGACATTAAATCACAGGACTTCCTTTCCACCCATAATGTACCACTACATCAACAACATTCCTGTTTAACAACAGTGGAATATACTGAACGAACTGTAGTTTCAGAACTTAAGTCTCTATAGTACCCCAAAGATGACATGGTAGAAAAAGGCAAGGATAACTGAGGATATTACCCCAGTCAAATACACATAAAACCTCACACTAAAGGCCTATTTACTTCACTTTCTTTTTCATAGTACACTGTCTAGCATTCTACAAAAAATATTAAACTTTAAAAACACATTTTTAGGAAGTAAGTCAGGCAAAAGAACCTGATTCGGATATAGCAGATATGTTGGAATTATCAGACCAGAAATTTAAAACGACCATTTGCAAAGGGCTCTAATGGATTAGTGCATAACATGCAAGAACAGAGAGATAATGTATGCAGAGATGGAAACTCTAAGAACTAAAAGGGAAGTAAGCAATAAATAACAAAATGACGGGACAGAAATGAATTCCTTTGCGAGGGGCGCTCATCATTACAGGGGAAATGTGCAAGGAAAGATCAGTGAGCTTGTGAAGATGTCAATAGAACTTTCCAAACTAACATGCAAAGAGGTGAAAGAATAACATAAAGGCAGAACAGAAACCCAAGAACTTTGGCACAATTACAAAAGATATAGCACACACATAATGGAAATACAAAAAGGAGGAGATTAAAAAACAATAATAAGTGAAGCAATGATCACTGTGATTTTCTCAAAATTAATGACAGACACCAAACCACAGATCCAGGAAGTTCAGAGATCACGAAAGAAGGTAAAAGCCAAAAAACGCACACCTAGAAATATCATATTCAAGCTGGAAAAAAAACCCCACGAAGACAAAAGGAACTTCTGGAAAGAGGCTAGGGGGAGAATACTTTAGTAATGGAGAAAAAAGGATAAAAATTAAATCAGACTTCTTTTCAGGAACTACGCAAATAGGAAGAGAGTTCTGTGAAATAAAGTTCTCTGAAACAAAAACCATCCAATGAGAATTCTGTGTCAAGCAAAATTATCCTTTGAAAGTAAGAGAGAAATAGTCTTTCCGAGACAAATAAAAATTGAGGGAATTTGTCACCGGTACACCTGCTTTGCAAAAGTGTTAAATTTGTCAAGAAGGTAATGATCAAGAAAGGTAGAGTGTTAGAGAATGAATAAATGTTGGTAAAATAAAATGACTTGTTTTTGTTTTTTTAATTTAATCTGATAGAGAACACTTCATTCAAAGTCATAATCGCTACAACATATTTAGTAATTATAGCTTACAGATAAATGAATGACAACAACGTTACAAGAGACAGGGAGAGAACAACAGGAAATACTGTTATGAGGAACTTGCACATCCAGTGAGGTGGTATAATATTACCTCAGAGAGAACTTGGGTTAGTTGTATGTATACACTGCAAACTCAAGCCCAGCTACTAAAAAGTGTATAATGACATGCTAAGGAGAAAAAATGGAATACAGTAAAATGCTCAATCAAAGGTAGAGAAGGCAGAAGAAAGATGGAAGCCAAAAAAGAAAAGAATAAAGGTAACAAATAGGAACTAGCAAAATATGGTAGATATGAATCCAGCTATAGTCATGTGCTGCTAAACATTGTGAGAAATGAGATATTAGGAAATTTTGTCATGTGAACACAATTGTGTACTCACACGAACTAGGTGGTGTAGCTTACTACACACCTAGGCTGTATGATATACCACTGTCGTATATGTGGTCTGTTGTCACTATGTGGTGCATGACTGTATATCGATAATCACTTGAATCATCAATGGTCTAAATGCAGCAAATGAAAGAAACTGTCACCGCAGATAACAATTAAATGTTGTCTACGAGAATCACACTTTAGATATAAAGACACAGATTGAAAGTAAAGGCTGGAAAAAGATATACCACTCCAATACAAAACGAAAGAAAGCTGGCACAGCTGTATTAATTTCATACAAAGCTGACTTCAGGGGAAGGAAAATTCAGAGAAAAACAAGGGCATTATGCAACGATAAAGGGGTCAGTTCTCCATAGGACACAGCAGTCCTTAGGGTGCATGTACGTAACAAGAGAGACAAAATACATGAGGAGAAAAGAACAGTATTGCAGAGAGAAACAGATGAATCCACTATTAAGAGTTGGCGACATCACACCCACACCATCCGCAGCAGGCAGAAAACCAGGAATAGTTAAATTAAACAGTGCCATCAAATAAATCGATTTAATTGAAATCCATGCAACGCTTCATCCCAAAACAGCAGCCTACACATTCTCCTCAGATTCATGTGGAGCATTCACCAAGACAGATCACATTCTGGGCCATAAAACACACTCGCACAAATTTAAAGAAAGAAATCATGCAAGATATTCTGGCAGACCATGGTGGTATTAATCTACAAATCAGTAACAAGATAGTTGGACCCCGCCCCTGCCCCACCAAATACTTAGAGATTAAAGAACACAGTTCTAAACAACACATAAGTCAATAAAAGAGTGACATAAGCAAGACGGTGGAATAGGAGTTTTCTACCATCATCTCCACACAGGGCACTGATTTTGACAACCAGCAAAGGATGAGAGAACCTTTGTGGAGTTATGGAAGTTCAGTGGGAAAGGCCTGCACACCACTGGAGCAAAATGTCTGAGAACAGACACTACAGTCAGGGTAAGAAGAAGAGTTCCACTTTACCTGCATTGCCCCTCCCCAAAGGTGGGACAGCTTATCACCAAGACACCCACCTCAGCCCAGGATTCCCCCCACAGGGGAAAGTGAGAGTGTAGTGGCTGAGCACTTGGCGCCAGTGGTGTGGGACACTGCCCCAGAGGCTCACAATTTCTCACCTCACTAAGAATGCCGAAGGGATCAACACAGCGGAGTGGCGGGAAGGCTGGGAGCAGAGATGAGTTACGAGGACACACAGCAACCAGGGTTCAAAACTCAACAAATGGCTGTAGACCCAACCAACTCCTGGGGGACTCCCCCAGGAAGCCTGCATTTCAGCCACTTGGGACGTGGTGCCTGCGGACACTCCCAGTGGCCCAGGGGCACGCCCAACGCTCTGCACACCTCACTTGCCGGCCCTCCCACCCATGCCAGCTCCACAGGCCTCCTCTGGACGTGCGTGCAAACCTCTCCAGTGTCTCCTAAGCACATGCATTCAGTGGGGCTGGGAGAAGCCACGCAAACCTGAGCATTTCAGGAGGCCACCCCGGGAGAACACACAGGAAGATCTTGGCACCTGGCCTGGCTTTGAGGGACCCAGAGAAGGCATGCAGTCTTAAGAATTCCCTCTAAAGAAGGAACAAGGGGTGTGAAGTGGGCGCATTCATAGAAAAGGTCTGTGAGAGCGTCAGAACCCCCATGGGGCTGACTGGTGAAACTGCTTCCCTCCCAAAACCAGTCAGTAAAGACCACAGGAGGTGACTGCTCTTCAAATGTGAATGGCAATGCAAGGTTTCAAGGAAGAAAAAAATAAAGTAAAATACAAAGGAAAATGGCACCAGTAAAGGAACACAATGGTTTTCCAGTACCCTGTGCCACAGAAATGGAGATCTACAAATGGCATGACAAATAATTAAAAATAATTGTTCTAAGGAAGACCAGAGACTTTCATAAGAATGCCGATAGTCAATTCAACGAAATCAAGAAAACTATACCTGAATAAAAGGAGAAGTTTGACAGATAGAAATCATAAAGAACCAAACATAATTCTGGCCCTGAAGAATATGGCAAACGAAATAAAAAATGTAACAGAACTTCAAGAGCTGACTGATAGATCAGATGAAAGAATCTGAGAAATTGGAAAACTGGTCATTTGAAATGATCCAGATAGAGATTTTTAAAAAGAATAAAAAGGAATGAAGAAAGCCGATGTGATTTAGGGGACACCAGCAAAAGACATAATATACACATTATGGAAACCCCAGAGAAGAGAGATGAGTGGAAAGATTATTTAAAGAGATAATGGCTGGAATGTCCCCAAATCTTGGGAGAGATGCAAACAGGACATCCAGGTACATGAAACTCAAAGATCCCTAAACAAGCCAAACCCAAAGAAGGCTTCGCCAAGAAGCAGTATACACAAATGATCAGAAATCAAAGACGAAAAGAGAATTTTGAAAGTAGCAAGAAAAACATGGCACATCACATCTAAGGGGACCCCCACTCCTGTGAATTTCTCCGCAGAAACCAGGAGGACGTGAGAGAGTGGCATGACAGACACCACGTGCTGAAAGAAGGAAACTGCCAACCAAGAGCTCTACACAGCAAAGCTGTCCCTCAGAAATGAGTAAAAGAGAAACTTCTGCAGACAAACCAAAGCAGAGGGAGGCCGTCGCCACCACGCCTGCCTCACAGGTGCTACGGGGATTTCTTCAAGCTGAAGTGAAAGGATGCTAATTGGTAACGTGAAAATATACGAAAGTACAAAACTAACTGCTCGAAGAAACTAAGAGTTGGTTGTTTGAAAATATAAACCAAATTGACAAACCTTTAGCTAGATTAAGAAAAAAGAGAAAAGACTGAAATTAATACAGTCAGAAATAAAGGGTGCTGTGTATAGGAGCATATTTGGTGCGACCATAGCCTCCAGGTTGTGGTAATCCACTGTGAGGTGTCATTCATTTTTTTCTAGGTTTAAGGACAGGCCAAATTCAGCTGTTAAAGAAAATACACTGGGGCTAACTACGTCCTAACTAAATAAGTTTTGTATAATGATTTTCAATCTTTCACGGCCATGTTTCATTTAAATTGAGCCATTTGATGTCATTAAACTGGGGGTAAGGTCTGCGGGGTTCCTTTTCGTCAAGCCAACTTGGACACGACAAAGACTTGTTTTAGTTTATAAGTCTTGGTTCAGTTTTAGTTTTCTTGTTTTAGTTTATAAGTCATTGGTTCAGAGCTTTCCTGTTCACTCTGGGGTGTTTTAGGACAATGTGTGCTATGATCAAGGGTAATTTCGGTAAGAGAATAGTTGTCTGATGGTTAGGGTGAGACATGCCCATTTGTCCCCTATTTTATATTTAGTAACTCACCTAACATTATTAGGGGAACCTTATATTGAGATCAGTGTGATCTCAATATAATTGTAACTTGAGACTTAGTACTGAATACTCCTATAAGTTTTGTGCGTTACAGCACATGGCAAAATTAATTCAGAAACATTATATATAGAGGCCCCCAAACCAAATAATGCCCCTTGATCTTTTCTGCTGTGTAATTCTTTGAGTATATTCTGGATTTTCAATTGGATCAAATTGTGGTCCTTTGTTCTAGTATTTTTGCTTTTGTTCTCTCCCTCCTTTCCTTTCCTATTTTTTTGGGGGGGCGGTCACTGAATATACATTAATGAAAAGGGTGTCTTCTCTACTTCGGTATATATTTTTTCCCTAGAGAGGACTTCAAATCAGTGCCATTGGGGTTAGGAGCCTCTATGACAACCGGTTGCTTTATAGCAGGGGTCCCCAACCCCTGGGCTGCAGACCGGTTCTGGTCCATGGCTTGTTAGGAACTGGGCTGCACAGCAGGTGAGTGGAAGGCGAGCAAAGCTTCATCTATTTGCAGCTGCTCCCCAGCACTAGCATCACCGCCTCAGTAGCACCTCAGATCATTAGGCATTAGATTCTCATAGGAGCACCAGTCCCTGGTGCCAAAAAGGTTGGAGACCATTGCTTTACAGAGTTTAAGGATTCAGACTTAAGTTGGCTTGAACCAATCCCTTGGCTGTACCACAGGGATACCATAGGTGTTGTCCCCTTGACACCTAAGGTCAGGATCTTTAATACAGCATAGGCAGGGGCAGCAGCAGCAAAGGCATTTAAGGGTCCTGGGGAGTCCTCTGGTGTTAGCCCTCCACGCTGAGAGAAGCTGCAGCCCTGGAAAGCCAGGGGTGCCCGTGCTCATGGGGGAGATGGACGACCCCCTCCCCCCGCCTCAGGTTTTAGTTGTAGTTCCTCTGGGCTTGTTTCTACACATGTTGGAGTTTTGCATCCTCAGTGTAGGTGTGCTCAGAGTGTGACATGTTTACAATAAGAGAGTCTGAACGTAGGGAGTCTGTATCCTGGGTTAGGGTGCCAGGAATTAGGAACTTGATTTTCCTCAGAACTTTAAACCCAATCCAGCTGAGAATTTCCTCACTGTAAGAACAGAAGCCTGAGAGACCTTTCAAGATTTGCTGATTAAACACATTTTACATTTGTTGAAAAATGGAGACTTAAGAAGAGTGACTAAATCTTTTCGAATGACAAACACAGGGAGTGTGAGTTGGAAACAAGCTAGATCTGGCCAGAATCGGGATTCCTCCCCTCAATCCCTTCAGACAGTTTGACAGACCCCTCTCCTATGCCCCACAGGGAGCTGGTTCCTGGACCAGGCCATTGCCCTGCTCCGGGGCAAGTATTTAAAGTGTTTTTCCCTAATCCGGGTGGGGCAAGCATTACTCTAATCCTTCTTGCCTGTTTTATGTAAGTATTTAACACTTATAGAGCATGGCAGAATATCCACAAGGTCTTGCCTACACCCAAGACGGGCCTCCGTGTGGATCCCTTAATAAACTCTTAATGCAGTGCTGGAGTTGTCAACCTCTTTCTTTCATCTCTTGGCCCAGGGAAATTTTACAAACAGAAGGGCAGTGTGACAGTACAGAATGCCCAGGAAAGTTTCAAAGAACCTCCACCCAAAGGGCCTTTCATAGGATGTTTGTGCCCAGGGAAGGTCCTGGGGGAGAGGAACAGAGATTTCATACAAGTATTCCAGGTGGTTATTCTTGCCTTTCTTCTACCGTAAAATAACCACCTGCAAAAAATAAATCTTTAAAATGAGCCATCTATTGAAAATGATAAGCAATTAAATACCACATCTGTTTGAAATACGACAAGACAAAAGCCGGTGATGCTGTGAATTGGAGACGGGGAAGGTGGCATTTCAGATGCAGGCAGAAATCTGAAAATTTAGGGATGTATTACAAATTCCAGGAAGTGGAGGGCTGGAGAAAGGACTGGGTTGTAAAATTGAGGCCAGGCTTCTCAAACGTTTGGAAGACTCAGCAGAAAATGGGTTCCCACTGAGAAAGGGGGACTGGTAATCCCACAGAACCTCCCACACACAAACCCCAGAGACCAAGTCACGACTGTCCCCGATGACCGTCCTGGTGGTCACCGCACCATCTGGATATGCGGGGCTGCGGGGGCAGAGCTGCTCAGAGAGGCTCCCAGGCCGGGGCGGACGTCGCCCCGCGCAGTGAGGAGACAGGACAACCAGGGTCCCGGCTGCTGGCCCAGCCCCACGCTGCGTGCTGGAGGGGATTGAAGTTCAACTGGGACCCCGGGTGGACTCAGGTCCGGAGACTCCGGACTTGACCTCGGGGAGGTTTGTTCCCACCTCGGCCGCTTCCAGTCAGGCCCTGGTGCCTTCTCCCCACCCCGGCCCGCACACTCACCATTTCCCGGGTTTGGGGACCCCCTAGCATCATTCCTAAGGTAGCCGCGGCCGGCGCAGATCACAGCAGGACGGACGCTGAAACAGAGACACTTGAGCCTTAAACCGTGAGACGGAGACTGCCTCGCAGCCAGCGGCGTCCTCGCTATTTGTGGAGCGTGGCCCCACCCACCTGCCCTGCTGCGCCCCCGACTGGACAGTTCGCGAAGACCCGCCTCCCTCATTCTTGAGTGACAATCCAGGAAAGGGTCGGACGGCTTAACGAAACCACCAGCAGATGGCTGGGACCAGTCCCCAACACGGACGGAGGTTTGCTTTAACAAAACTTCCCAGTCCTAGAGAGACAGTGGTGTCTTCCTGCCTCTCTTGCTGAACGCGGGACACAGGTGTGCGAAGGAGATTCCACAGTCAGTTTTCAGATGGAGCGACACCCTTGTCCTGAACATAGGGGCGCCCAGGCCAGGCCAGACTGGGCCCAAGGGGATCTGAGGTTGGCCTAGACTGCGAAGACACTCATGGAACTGTGACCCTTGTTTACAAGCCCATTGCAAAACGACCTCACCATGTGTAATAAAGAGTTTGGCTCTATTTTGATCTTTGCTGACAGCGTTGAGGCTTCCACCCACCCCTTCCCCACCTTCCTTTAGCTAAAATACCCGTCACCTCCCGAGAACGTGGTTCTGCAGGGAAATTGGAACCGCACAGTGCCAATCCGAGCAGGGACTCTTCCCTCACCAACCATGAGCTGTGCGATGTGTTCGATAAAACTGGTAGGTGCACATTTTACACTAAAAGTTAATTATTTTAGACAGTTTTTGACTGTGCCCTTAGATATTTTGAAATGTAAATGGCTATGACACCCCTAAGGCAACTGAACTTCTATTTTCACCAATACAACAAAAAACAAACGATTTGGAAGTGTGAGATGTACCTGAAAACTCAATATACTTAAAACACTGGTTCGAAACATCTAATTATTTATTTGAATAGCTTTATTGAGATACAATACACATACCATACGATGAACCCCTTTAATAGGTACGATTCATTGGTTTTTCAGTATATTCATGCAATATATATACGTGCAATCATCACAATTTTTGAACACTTTTGTTGTCTCAAAAGACAGCTGTACCTTTAATTGTCACTTCTCAATTTTCCAGTTTTCTCCTGCATCCACAATCCTTGGCAATCTCTAATCTTTCTCTCTAGATTTCCCTATTCTGGATATACATGTGCATGTTGTCTTTGGAATTGACTTCAGGCACTTAGCACAACTTTTCAAGGAACATCCATGTAGTAGCATGTATGGGTACTTCATTTGATTTCACAGCCAAATAAGAGTGCATTGTACTGATAAAGTACATTGTATTTATTCACCTGTTGATGAACTGTTTGGTTTGTTTCCAGCTTGTGGTGATTCTTAATAACACCACAATAAACCTTCATGTACAAGTTTTTGTTTTGACTTACAATTTCCTTTCTTTGAGTATATACCCAGGAAAGAACTGCTGGGTCCTCTGATAATTCTAGGTTTAATGTCTGACGAACTGCCAGACTGTTTTCTTAAGTGACTGCGGCACCATTTTATATTCTCGCCAGCAGTGTATGGGGGTCCCGATTTCTCTGTATCCTCCACGACACCAGTTATTATCTCACTTTTTGATCCTAGCCATCCTGGTGGTTGTGACTTGGTATCTCACTGGGGTTTTGACATGGATTTTCTTGATGACTAGTGATTTCTAGTGTCTTTTCATATATTCTTCCTGCCTATTCACACATCCTTTGACATTGAAAAAAATGTCTTTTTACATCCTTTGACATTTTAAAATTGGGTTATTTGACTTTTTTATTATTGAGTTGTAAGAGTTCTTTAGATTTTTTTTTGACATAAATTCCTTATCAGATATATGATTTGCAAATTTTTCTTTCATTCTCTGGGTTGTATTTTCACAATGTTGCCTTAACATTTTTACTTTTAATTGTGGTAATACACAGATATTATAACATTTACATCCGAAGTGTACAGTTCTGTGAGAAGTACAATGACATTGGGAAACCAGTCTCAGAACTGTTTTGAAACAGTTTTGAAACTTTGAAAGCTGAATATCTATCTATACACGTAAAACAACCTCTTCCCATTCTCCTCGGCCCCCAGGCCCTAGTAACTACCATTCTATTCTCTCCTTATATGAATTTCACTATTTTAGGTCCTTGTACAAGTAGATTCATACAGTAGTTGTCCTTTCATGAATGGCTTATTTCACTTAGCATAATGTCCTCGAGTTTCACCCATGTTGCAGCATGTCAGTTTCTTTCTAAATCTGAATAATAGTCCATTGCATGTATACACTAAATTTTGTTCATTCGTTCATTCATTCATTCACTTATTCAACCACATGGGTTGCTTCCACCTTTTGGCTCTCATGAATAATGCTCCCATGAACACTAATGTAGAAATATCGCTTTCGGTCCCTAGATTCAAGTCTTTGGGGTATATATCCAGAAGCAGATTTGCTGGATCACATGGTAACCTGAATTTAATTTTTTTCTTCTGCTGTGGAGAATAATATTATGTTGCCATTAAAGCAGTAAGTATAGTTACACAGACTGGTTAGTCCCACTGGTGGAACATTGGAACTCTAATATCCACAGGAGTGGATATTATTAGCATTTATACGTATCTCTAGAATTTAGTTTGCTCATTTTTAGCCATCTTGTTTAAATATGCATATAAAAGAGTTGGTTGCTAATTTAACTGTCTTTTAAATTTAAGAATCTTACAATCAATGAATTAAACTTTATACTACTGATTCTAAAGCACATTACATTAAAATTGTGATCATCTGGGCTCAGAGAAATCAAATAAAATATTTAGAGTTTCCGATTTAAAACATCTTACGATAGTCTTTTTCTTCCTTGGATAAAGTATGTAAGAAATATTTACTTATACCTAATGGTACTCAGATGTTTGTTATGTGGACTTATACATAACTCTACAAAAACAAAAGAACAAAACCTAAAGTTGGTAAAAGGAAAAAAAACAGCAAAACTCAGAGCAGAAATAAATGAAATAGAGACTAAAAGACAATAGAAGAGATCAATAATTCTAAGAACTGGTTCTTTGAAAAGATAAACAAAATTGATAAACTTTTAGCTAGACTCACCAAAAAAAAAGAGAAGACAAAATAAATAAAATCAGAAGTTAGATATAAAAACTGATATCACAGAAATACAAAGGATCATAAGAACAACTATGAACAATTATACGTAAACAATTTGGACAACCTAGTAGAAATGAATGAATTCCCTGAAACATAGACTCTACCAACGCTGAATCATAAATAATTAGAAAATCTAAACAGACAAATTACTAGTATGGAGATTGAATCAGAATTCAAAACCTCCACAAAAACAAAAGCCAGGCCCAGACGGCTTCATTGGTGAATTTGATCAAATAATCAAAGAAGAATTAATACCAGTTGTTCTCAAACTTCCAAAAACAGATGAGAAAGGAACTCTTCCAAACCCATGTTATGAGGCCAGAGTTACCTGACACTGAAACCAGATAAGGATGCGAAAAGCAAAGAAAATCACAGGCTAATATCCCTGATGAACACAGATGCAAAAGCTCCTCAACAATATATTAACAAACCAAATTCAATAATACATTCAAAAATCTATAGACCATGATCAAGTGGAATTTATTTCAGGGATACAAAAATGGTTCAACATTTGCAAATCAGCCAATGTGATGCACCACATTGACAAAATGAAGAAAATCATTTGATCATCTAGATCATTTAGGAAAAGAATGTGATGAAATTCAACATCCATTTCTGATAAAAATTCTCAAAAAAGTAAGTATGGAAGAAACATACATAACTCAAAGTAATAACGGCCATATATGATAAGCCCACAGCTAACATCATAATCAATAACAAAATGACCACAGATAACATACTCGATGATAAAATACTGAAAGCTTTTTCCTCTTAGGTCAGATACAAGACAAGAATGCCCACTCTGGCGACTTTTATTAACCACAGTATTTTAAGTCCTAGTCAGAGTAATTAGGCAAGAGACAAAAAAGGCATCCAAATTGAAAAGAAGTAAAACTGTCACTATTTACAGATGCCATGGTATTATACATATAAAACTGTAAAAATGCCATCAAAAAACTGATAGAAATAACCAACTAATTCAGTAAAGTTTCAGAATACAAAATCGATATGCAAAAATTGGTTCCATTTCTATGCATTAATAATAAACTATGACAAAGAAATTATGAAAACAATCCCATTTACAATTTCACCAAAAAGAATAACATACTAAGAACTAAATTTAACCAAACAGGGTAAAACACCTGTATATTGAAAACTACAATATTAAAAAAAATTTATAAGACACAAACAGCTGGCAAGATATCCCATACCTGTGGACTGACTTAAAATTATTAAAATATACATAAAACTCAAAGCAATTTACAGATTTACTGCAATCCCTATCAAAAGTTCAATGTCATTCTTAATAGAAATAGAAGAAACGATTCTAAAATTTGTATGGAACCACAAAAGACCCCAAATAGCAAAACAACAACAACACAAATGGACAAAAAAATCCTTAAGATAAAAGAACGAAGAGGGTAGCATCATGTTCCCTAATTTCAAACTATATTACAAAACTATAGTAATTTAGAAAATATGGTACTGACATGAAAACATATAAAAGACACATAGGTCAATGGAACTGAATAGAGCACCCAGAAATAACCCCACACGCATACGTTGAATTAATTCATGACAAAGGAGTCAAGAATATATAATGCTTCTTCAAATGAATGGTGCTGAGAAAACTGGACAGACACATGCAAAAAAAATGAAACTGAACCACAATCTTACACCATCTACAAAAATTACTTCAAATGCATTAAAGACTTGAACATGGGACCTGAAACCATAAAACTTGTAGAAGAAATCATAGGCCATAAGCTCCTTCACGTAGGTCTTGGTGGTGACTTTCTGTAACTGTCACGAAAAGCAAAGGCAACAAAAGCAAAAATAAAGAAGTGGGACTACATCGAATAAAAAAGCTTCTAAAAAAATTAAATTAAATTAAAAAGCTTCTGTACAAGAAAAACCATGAACGAAATAAAAATGGAACCTACTGAATGAAGGAAATACTTGTGAATCATATATATGAATAGAGGTTAATATCCAAAATTTGGAAAAAAAACCAAAAAACCCCTCATACAACTTAATAGCCAAAAACAAACAATGAATAAAAAAAACAAACGAACCCAGAATATCTGAATAAACATTTTCCCAAAGACATACAAATGGCAAACAGGTACATACATGGAAAGATGCTCAATATCTTTCATCATAAGAGAAATGTCCATCAAAACCACAGTGAGATACCACCGCATACCTGTGATAATGGCTATCATCAAAAAGGTAAGAAATAACAAGTGTTGGCAAGGTTTTAGAGAAAAGGGAACAGTTGTGCACTATTGATGGGAATGTAAATTGGTGCAGCCACTATGAAAAACACTATGGAGGTTCCTCAAAAAATTAAAACTAGAACTACCTTATCATCAAGCAGTTCCACTTTTTGGTATATCCAAAGAAAACAAAAATAATTAACTAGAAAAGATATATGCAGACCCATGTTGATTACAGTAATATTTATAATAGCCGAGATATGGAAACAACCTAAGTGTTCATAGATGGTTGAATAAAGAAAGAAAATAATTGTAGTGTGTGTGTGTGTGTGTGAAATCTAAAACAAACAATGAAAAACACAAAGCTCACAGATATGCAGAAATGAGAGAAGGGAATATTTTTTAAACAGACTGAAAGTTAAGATCTATCTGGAGGGAAAGCAGGAGATCTTAGGTTAAATTCTGAATCATTGCGTAAGGGGAAAGTCTCCTACTTCCAGCACCTGGGGGCAAAGTAGGTGCTCAAAAAATACTAAATGAAGTTTTAAATCTTATTCTCACTAAAAGAGGGAGTTCTGCCAGTAAGAGCTGTTATAAAATTACTCATTGACTCTGACAGAAACACTGGCAGATAAGATATTATAACATGTAACCCAGTTGTAAAAAAATGGCTTGGGTACAGCTGAAACTTATTGGATTTCATTAACCAATGTCACCATAAAATAATTAATTAATTAATTTTTAAAAAAAGAAAAAAAATGACTTGGGGTCAGCAAAGACATACGATGATCAACATTTAGATTATGTGTCACCGTAGTAAGTTCTTGAAGGAAAACATTTGTCCCTTTAAAATAATTTGGGAAAAACTGATATACTGTTTTCTATACAGGCTGTGACATTTTACATTTCCACCAATAGGATATCTATTTGTCCTCTACAGGCTATTGAATAATCCCTTAGGATTATTGGGGTGCCATGACTACAGTTAGTGAGATACCAGGTATAACTGCAATTTGAGTCCTAGCATTGATTACTTGTGTGAAGGTTTGTGAATTGGAGCGTTAGAGTAGATGGTGAAATTAATTAACCTACGTTGTAAAGGCTCCAAAGCCAGGGGGCTGCCTTTTATCTTTTTTTCTTATGTAAACTCTTTCAATACACTGCATTTCTAATTGGTGAAATTGTAGACCCCTAGTTTCACTATATTTTTTCTTATATTTCCTCCCTCCTGTCCTTTCCTGTTTTTTTTTTGTTTTGTTTTGTTTTTGTTTGTTTTGTTTTATTTTTTTCCCTATTGGTCATTGGATATACTTTGGGGAAGGAGTTGCCTCTCTAACCTGATATATGTATCTGAGAGCCTCCAATCAGTGCCATTAGGGTTAGGAGCCTGCCCACGATAGCTGGTTCCTTTATAGAGTTTAAGGACCTAAGCTGAAGTCAGGTTTCAATTTGCTGTGCCACAGCGAGGCCATGGGTGCTGTCCCCTTGACCCCGAGGGTCAGGATCTGTGCTGTAGTAGTGGCAGGGGCAGCAGCAGCAGCAGAGGCACATAAGGGTCTTGGGGAGACCTCCGGCGTTAGGGTGTGGACTCAGCCCGCCACCTGTTGGCTGCCTTTCCCCATCTTCTTTCTCACTTTCTCTTAAACTACTGCTCTTTCAGGGATGACCTGCAGATGGGCCCACCTCTTGCACAGGGTGTAGTCTCCCTTTTTCATTCCCATCCCCCGGGCGACCTCAGAGTCAACCCAGCCTCTGCCTCAACTTAACACTCTGACACACCCACAAATCCCATCAAAGACATCCACCCAGGAACACCTGCAGGAGGGCCCCGCCCCACACGCCTGCGCCCAAAGGCATAGGAATTCTCGGAACTGCGCGCTCTGGCCGGCTGCACACAGAACTGAGGTTCAGCGGGGTCAGCGCTGCCACACGAGGCAGCACAGCTCACAGCCCCAGCTCCCCAGCACCCAGCAGCCCACAGTGCGGCCGCCAACAGGCAGCAGAGCAGGTGAGCAGCTCAGAGCGAGACAAGATGGACCCACGGAGTGGTCATGTCAGGACATACTCAAGGAGCCAATTGTTACAGTCACCTGCGGAGGCGTGGTTCCCAGGTAGAGAATGATGTAGTGTGCTCCCTTGATCCAACACACACACACATCTAGTATAAGAAAAGGTTATGTATGTATGACTTACATAATTGAGATATCTGGGGCATAGGGCTGGCCTCTCAAGTAGCTCTAAAATGGCTTTAGAGAATTAAAAAAATAAAAGAACTGGGTTTTATTTGTGATTACATGGTGTTAGAGAAAAAATATTCAGTGCCACCTGTCAAAGATGGTAAGGAAGATTTTATTCAGAACCACTGTGACGGGACTTCACGGAGGGGAAAAATGGGATTGGGCCCCACTCCCAGCACAGCAAGGGCAAGTGGGGATCACGGCCAGAGAGCAGGGTGGGCGTCAGTGGATGGAAAATCACTGAGAGAAAATCAGGGTTAGGGGTTCCTGCTAAACCGACCGACAGGATTCCGACTGCAGACAGGCCAGGGTGCTCAGACGTCACCTGATGGTGCAGGAAACGGAACTGACCAGATATGGAGGGGATCAGATAGGAGGGGGTTCTGGTTCACGTGACTCCAGGGTTCCTGCTGAAACTGGATTTCACAAGGACGCGATAGGCCTGGGAGAAGTTTCGGGAGCCTGAGTAAAGTTGTTCATACGAAGAATGCTTGTATTAGTCTAATATCGGTCTACAGTTGAGGAAATTTAGGAATAAAAAGGCTGGATAACTTGCCCAAGATCAAACAATAATGGCAAGAGTTCAGGGCAAGAGTTCTGTTCACAGACGGGGCCTGTGCGGTTGGAACTTGAAGCCAGCGCAGAGGAGGGCGCCCCGACTTTCCCCTCAGCTTGTCCCTCAGCCTGTCCCGGGTGGAGGCAGGGAAGGGGGAGGGGGCTTAAGCTGCAGCAAATACCAAACGATGCGGAGTCTGACTGCTCATTGCAGAGACAGACATGGGCAAGAAAAGCAGGCATTTGCAATCACTTGTTTTTATATAAAGAAACGCTAAGGAAGTTCAATGAATGATCAAAACTGTACTTGGGGGTGGCTGGACTAACAGCACTGGAGGGGCCAAGATATGTGGGCAGTGAGTCTTCTTAAGTCAGACTTTTCTATCTTCTACACTTATTGAAAATAAACACAAAAATTTACATATACCATGTTTTACTATCTACTAGTCTTTCTTGAATTTTAACTTTTGCACATAGGAAACCATTCTAAGACTTAATTCCTTTAAACACTAACAGCTACAAAAGTATAAATCATACAAAATTAAATTTTTCAAATCTCTTGTTAACTAAGGGACAAATTGCATGCCAAGTTGTCCTTCCCCTATATCTCAGAGTGGGGAGTAGTTTCAGAAATAAGTCGCATATTATGACGCAATAGGCATTTGGGTTTAGTCCCTTAAAAATAGCAGGATTTTAAAGATCTACACAAGCTTTGTTCAGTTTTCCTCACATCAGTTAAAATAGGAATTGGATTATTTTAGACTTTTAAATTTCAGTGTTCTCCAAGGACACCCATATACATACTGGTGTAAAAATGAAAAGTGGACTCAAGAGCTTAAACACATTTATCTTACATCCCGAGGTTATCTTGACTAAAAGGAAGAAAAATTGTATTTACTACAACAGTTTCTTTGCCTTAATGCCATCACATTTCTCAACCAACTTACATTTTTAAGCTCAAGAAGCTAAATATGTTATTTCTCACACAGGGAATTAAATGACGTGCTCAGGGTACTAGAGGCAAAGGGCTGCACTGTTACGTCGGTAAAGGATCCACAGGAAACACAAGTACTGGAACCAGCTCAGATGAGCAGCACGCTTCCCAGGGGACAGAGAGAAAGCCATTTTCCATAGGTTCCACATTCCAAACTCTCCAGCTGAGAGAGAACCCCTGCAGTGGGTCAGTCCCTGGGGAAGCGGGGCAGGAACACCTGAGCAGCCCCAGGAATGAACTCTGGGCCCTCCACATCCCCCTCCCTTCTCCTGTAAGCATGGAAGCGTCCCTTCCCCCAGACTTGTCTCACAGTGAGGAGAGTCTCAGCGGGGTGCAGCTTAGGGTTCTGACCCAAATGAATTCCCAGTTCACAAACCCTAACCCAGGACACATACTCCAGACTTTCACAGACTTTCTCCATGTGCACAAATTACACTCTGAGAGCATCTACGCTGTGTATGCAAAACTCTTACCTGTGTCTACAAACAAGCCCAGGGGAACCACAAAAAAAATCTCAGAAGCTGTGTTAACACCCCTCCCCCAGATGCAGCTGTGCCCCCAGCTTTCCAGGGCTGTGGCTTCTCTCAGTGTAAAGCCTCCTCCATGGCGAATGTGAACAGGAAGGACACCTGCAGAGGGAGGCTCCCCAGGGAGAACCACTGGGCCTTCTACTGCTTCCTTTTGCAGGTCAAGCGGGCCTTAGCTTGGGTCACTGACCACAGGACTCTGACTAGTCACATTGTTTTGGACCACGTGGATATTTTAAATGACTCAAACCCGGCGTCAAGGAACCCAGCAAATTCATACAACACCAACATCTATGTGTAGAAGAATTAAGAAAACTGTAAGTCATCTTTCTAGTTCAATAAGAAAAACTACATTTTATTACTTTCAGAAAATAATGATATTATTATATCCATGGCAGGAAAACAATTTTAAAATAATTAAGCATACTTGAACACTTCTGATGTTCAAGTCTAAGCCTTGGAATTCCATTTGAAATCACCCCTCCTACCCCCAAAGTAAAAATGAAGAGGAGACCTGAGAATATTACTATTCCTGCTCGGGGGAGGAAAATAAGAAACAAGAAATTTTAGCACATGCAATGTAATACTGTACTATTTAATTTTTTCCTGATATTTATCTCATGCCTCTTTGGAAATATTTATACTGCCTTTGAAGATCTATTGATCAAATACATTTCACATTTATTGAAAAATGGAGACCAAAAAAACAAGTAAATAAATCTTTTCAAGGTGACAAACCCAGGGAGAAGCAGCGCTGACACCCAGAAAAGTATCAAAGAGGAGCCTCCACGCAAAGGACTTCCCATAGGACGTCTGTGCCCGGGGAAGGTCCTGGGGAAGAGGAACAGGGATTTCATGAAAGTATTTCAGGTGGTTATTCTCGGCTTTCCTCTACCGTAAAACAACTACACACAAAATAGAAATCTTTAAAATGAGCCATCCATTGAATGTGGGAAAATGATAATTAACAGACTAAATCTGTTAGAAATACACGCGGGAAGAGAAACGGCTGATGATTCTGTGAATCGGAGACCGCAAAGTGGCATTTGAGAATGCAAGCAGAAATCTGAAAATTGATGGATTTCTCGCCAGTCCCAGGAAAAGCTAGCTGCGGGGACAGGTCGTGGATTTGAGACCCTGATTTTCACATTTCGGACTGAGGAGTAAACAAGTCCCACTGAAGACAAAGGAGGGACTGGGGACCCCACAAACCATAGCTCCTCCCACGCACCAACTCCACAGAACGAGTCACAATTGTCGTCCGATGACCCAACTCCTTGGTCACCGCACCATCTGGGGAGACGCGGGGCTGTGGGCGCAGAGCTGCCCAGTGAGTCTCAGGTAACGGGACCGAAGTCGTCGCGCGCAGTGACGGGACAAGACACCCAGGGTCTTAACTGCCGGCCCAGCCCCCACGCCGTGCGGCAGAGGGGACTAAGGTCCCAGCGAAGCCCCCGGGGGAATCAGGTCCGCAGACTCCTACTTGGCCGCGGGGAGGCCGGTCCGCCACAGCCGGTTCCAACCGGTTCCAACCATCCCTTGTCCTTCTCTTGGGACACCCTGCACCGCACACTCACCATTTCCCAGTTTATAGGGTCCCCTGGCCAAATCCCTGGGGCTCCCGTGGCGGTTGCAAGTCACAATGGCATTGATGCTGCCGCAGAGACACCTAGGGATATCATGCGCAGCTGAGACACAAACTCCAACGCAGCAAGAACTGTCCACGCGGTTTGCGGAGCATCCCCGCCCTTCTGCGCCTCTGATTGGACAGTTCGCAATGACCCGCCTCCATTCTTTCTGAGCGACAACCAGGGTAGGAAGGCAGATGGCTTAACAGAACAAGCTTCCATTGGTGGGTAGACCTTGCACCCTCAAAGGATATATGCTTTTAAACAAAACTTGTTCATGGTCCTAGAGGGACAATGGTGTCTTCCTGCCCCTCTTGTTGAACGCGGGACACAGGTGTGAGAAGGGGATTTCAGTCAGTTTCCAAATAGAGCGATGCCCTTGTCCTGAGCAAGAGGGGCCCCCAGGCCAGACCAGACTGGGACCAGGGGATCTGAGGTCTTCCCCGGGTCAAGGGCTGGCACAGGCTGTGAGGACACTCATGGAACTGTGACCCTTGTTTACAAGCCCATTGAAAAACGACCTCACCATGTGTAATTAAGAATTTGGCTCCATTTTGAAATTTGCTGACAGCGTTGAAGCTTCCACACATCCTTTCCCCACCTTCCAGCTCGTTTCCAGCTCGTGGTGATTCTGAATAACACAATTAGCCTTCATGTACAAGATTTAATTTTGACATATATTTTTCTTTCTTTGGGCATATACCCAGGAGAGAATTGCTGGGTCCTCTGATAATTCTAGGTTTAATGTGTGAAGAACTGCCAGACTGTTAAGTGACCGCAGCATCATTGCATATTCCCACCAGCAATGGGGGGTGGGGTCCCGATTTCTCCGTATCCTCCACAACACCAGTTATTATTTCACTTTTTGATCCCAGCCATCTTTGTGGTTGTGACCTGGTATCTCACTGGGGTTTTGACGTGGATTTCCTCGATGACTAATGATTTCTAGCATCTTTTCGTGTGTTCTTCTTGCCCATTTGAACATCTTCCTTGGAAAAAAATGTCTTTTTACATCTTTTGACACTTTAAAATTGGGTTATTTGATTTTTTTATTATTGAGTTGTAAGAGTTCTTTAGATTTTTTTTTATAGAAATCCCTTATCAGATATGACTTGCAAAATTTTCTTTCATTCTTTGGTTTGTGTTTTCTCTTGCTTTTAACATTTTTAGTGTTAATTGTGGTAATATACACATACTATTCCATTTACATCTTAAGTGTACATACAGTTCAATAATGAGAAGTACAATGACATTGGGAAACCTATCTCAGAACTGTTTTCGTCTTTGAAAGCTGTATATCTTTACACATTAAACAACCTCTCCCATTCCCTTCTGCCCCCAGCCCTGACAACCAGCCTACCTTCTGTATCAATGAATTTCACTATTTTAGGACCTCATACAAATGGATTCATACAGTAGTTGTCCTTTCATGAATGGCTTATTTCACTTAGCATAATGTCCTCAAGATTCACCCATGTTGCAGCATGTCACAGTTTCCTTTCTTTCTAAATCTGAGTAATATTCCATTGTATATATACACTAAGTTTTGTTGATTCATTCATTCACTTATGACCACGTGGATTGCTTCCACCCTTTGGCTCTCATCAATAATGCTCCTATGAACACAAATGTAGAACTATCCCCTTCAGTCCCTGAATTCAAGTTTTGGGGGTATATACCCAGAAGCTGGTTTGCTGGATCACATGGTAACCCTGAATTTTTTTCTTCTGCTGTGAAGAATATTATGTTGCCTTTAAAGCAGTAAGTATAGTTACATGGACTGGTTAGTCCCACTGGTGGAACATCAGAACTCCATATCCACGGGAGTGGACTCAACATTCACCTCATCATTGTTATTGTCATTAAAGACACAATCAAGCCAATTTCTGATTAAAACATTTAAGTGATATCTCATAGCTGAGGCCCTAATCAATGCGTATTCTAGTATTACATACCTCCAGAATTTAGTTTGCTCATTTTTAGCCATCTCATTTAAATATGCACATAAGAGAGTTGGTTGCTAATTTAGCTAACTGTCCTTTGAATTTAAGAATTTTATAATCAACGAATTAAACTTAATAATACAAATACTAAAGCACATTACATTAAAATTGTGATCATCTGGGCTCAGAGAAATCAAATAAAATATTTAGAGTTGCCACTTTATAACATCTTACAACAAGTTTTTTTCTTACTTTGGAGAAGATATATAGGAAATATTTAGTACAATTACACCTAATGACACACAGATATTTGAAATGTAGGCTTTTACATAACTCTATACCTTAAGAAAAAGAAACAAAACCTAAAGTTAGCAGAAAAAAGAGGAATAGGAATGATCAGAGCAGAAATGAAATAGAGACTAAAAAGACGATAAAACAGATCAATAAATCTAAGCTGGTTCTTTGAAAAGATAAGCAAAATTGGCAAATCTTTAGCTAGACTCACACACACAAAAAAAGAGAACTCAAATAAGTAAAATCAGAAGTGAAAGAAGAGATGTAAAAACATACTACAGAAATATAAATGTTCATAAGAGATTACTGTGAACAATTATATGTCTACAAATGGACTATGTAGTAAAATGGATAAATTCCTAAATTCATACAACCTACTAAGACTGAATCATGAAAAAATAAAAAATCTGAACAGTGTATTTACTAGTAAAGTCATTAAATCAGTAATCAAAAACCTCCCCGAAAGCAAAAGTCCAGGTCCAAATGGTGAATTCTACCAAAAATTGCAAGAAGAATTTATACCTATCCTTCTCAAATTCTTCCAAGAAATAAAAGAGGAGGAAACTCTTCTACACTCAAGTTATGAGGCCATCATTTCACTAATAACAAAACCAGAGAATGCCACCAGAAAAAAATTACAGGCTAATACTCTTGATGAATATAGATGCAAAAATCCTTAATAAAACATTAGCAAATCAAATAAAATAGTACATTAAAAGAATCATAAACCATGATCAAGTGGGATATTTTAGGGGTAAAAGGATGGTTCAACATTTGCAAATCGGTCCACGCACTATACCATATTAACATAATGAAGGATAAAAAGCATGATCATCTCAATAGATGCAGAAAAAGCATTTGACAAAATTCAACACCATTTATGATAAAAATTCTCAACTAAGTGGGTATAGAGGGAACACACCTCAACATAATAAAGGCTATAGATGACAAACCCATAGCTAACATCATACTCAATGGTGAAAAGCTGAAAAATTTCCAAGATCAAAAAGAAGACATGGATACCCACTCTAACCACTTTTATATAACATAGTATTAGAAGTCCTAGCCATAGCAATCAAACAATAGAAATAAAAGCCATCCAAATAGGAGGGGATTAGTAAAACTGTCACTGTTTGCCAATGACATCATACTATATATAGAAAACCCTAAAACCTCCAACACAAAACTGTTAAAACTTATAAGCAACTTCAATAAACTTGCAGGATACAGAATCAAAATGCAAAAATCGGTTGTGTTTCTATACACTAATAGCAAACTATCAGAAAGAAAAATTAAGAAAACAATTATATTTGCAGTTCCCATAAAAAAAATAAAATACTTAGGAACATATCTGACCAAAGAGATAAAGAACTGTATCCTGAAAACTACAAGACATTGATGAAAAAAAAAATTAAGAAGATGCAAAGAAATGAGCAGGTATTCAGGGCTCATGAACTGGAAGAATTGATATTGTTAAAATCTCCATACTGCCCAAAGCAATCTACAGATTCAGTGCAATCCCTATCAATTTTCCAATGAAATTCTTCACATAAATAGAACAAATAATCCCAATATTTTTATGGAACCACACAAAATATCAAAGCAACTTTGACAAAGAAAAAAAAAAGAACGAAGAGGAATGCATCACGCTCCCTGATTTCAAACTATATTACAAAGTTATACTAATTAAAAAGGATATGGTATTGGATTAGAACAGACACACAGATCAATGGGACAAAATAGAGAGCCCAGAAACAAACCCATACATACATGGCTAATTAATTTATGACTAAAGAGCCAAGATTATACAATAGGCAAAAGAAAGCTTATTCTAATAAATGATGTTGGAAAAATTGGACAGACACATGCAAAAGAATGAAACGACCACTATCTTACACCATTCACAAAAATAAGCTCAAAAAGTATTAAGACTTGAATGTAAGACCTGAAACCATTTAACGCCTAGAAGAAATCATAGGCCATAAGATCCCTGACAAAGGTCATGGTGATGACTTTCTGAACCTGACATCAAAAGCAAAGGCAACAACAGCAAAAATAAACAAGTGGGACCTCCTCAAACTAAAAGCTTCTTCATAGAAAAGGAAACCATCAACAAAATAAAAATGTAACCTACTGAATGAGAGAAAATATTTGCAAAGATATATCTGAATTATAGTTAATATCTAAAACATATAAAGAACTTGTACAACTTAATAGCAAATAAAGAAAAACTCTGATTTAAAAATGGGCAGAATAGAGAAAGTAAAGTCTAAGAGGGTGAGAATTAAGGAAAGTCTTTACAGAAAAAGTGAATAATAGCAAAGGTAATGTCTGTATTAGCAAAGACATGTCTTTTAGAAGTATGGGAATTTATATCATTATAATGCTTTTAATGGCAAAGACCCATCTAAAAGTGGCTTAATGTAAAAATTGTCATCTTTTATAAAAAGATTGGAGGTAGAATCAGTCCAGAATTAATTCAGTGGCTTGAGGACATCACAAAGAATAGTTTCTCTTCTCTTTCTGCTCTGCTGTTCTGAGTTAGCTTTTGTCCCTGAGTTCTTCCCCTAGAAGATTTAGAGTATCACACTTCCCAAAGCATCAATCAACAGTAGGAACAGAGGGAAATTCCTGTCTTGTCTCCTTACGAGATTGTCTCTCTGGCTCAAAGGGTCACAGACTTATGTTAAAGTGATCTCTGGCCAGAAGAGAGGCTAGAAGAGAGAAACACATGTTGGGCTTAGATTGATGGATTCATCCCTGGGAACTGTGAAGAGGCCTGGTGCCCCGGGCCCAACCCTAAGCATTCCTATGTTATACAGAGGAAGCAACAAATTCAGTTGCTGTTTGTTTTGCAATGGAAAAGGTGATGAGGATGACTGTTGGAGTCAAACAGAAATTTCAGACAATGTGTAAATAAATGGAACCATTAGCAAGTATGCACATTGGGGAAACCAATGAATTCATTATAACTGGCTCATAGAGGGTGGGAATTAAGGGAAGTCTTCAGAGGAAGTAAATAATAGCAAAGGTAATGTCTGTGTTAGCAAAGACATGCCTCTTAGGAGCTATGGGAATTTGTATCATTATAACGCTTTTGATGGCAAAGACCTATCTAAAGAAGTTTCCGAGGAAGCAAGTGGAGAGTAGGCTTGAGTTAGGAAACAAAGAGCTGAAAATGGTCCAAAGATGGCAATGGAAGGAAATGATGCTGACACCCACGACTGAGGATGTCCCCAGGCAGATCCCACTTGGGACGCACCTTTATGTTTCAGAACCACAGATCTGTCCAAGGAATCTCACTGAAACTCAAAGGTAGATTCTAGGAGCATTCTTGCTTCACTCTAGAGGGAGTTTTCTCAACTGAGACGGGGCTGCAAGAAAGGCCTGTTGTGGCCCATGTCCCTCCCCAGTTGTTTAATTCTTCCTAACAGGGATCCCACAGTGGTGGAAAGAACTGAACATACAAAAATCAAGGTTCAGGAGAATTTAACATTCTCCTGGCATAGAAAAGCCAATGTGTCATTCATTTCTATTTAGTATATTATTTTATATAAAATAACATTCTAAATAAAAATATATTTTATTTTTACATAAATATACTATACATTATTTTATGTTATACTAAATATGCTAAATATATTATATTTATATTTAGTATATATGATATATATTAATTATATTCAGTATACATATTATACTAAATATACATGTAAAATGTTTTACATTACTTGTGAGTTTATACAAATGTATACTATCATCAAAAGATAAAAAACAAAGGAAAAATTGTATGCATTTGAATGAAACCCCTCCTATATATAAGCTAACACTAAAAAAATTAAAAATTCAATTTCTTTACTCTTTATAAAAACTCATAGCTATTACTTTTGTTTCTCATAAGTTCATAACGTGCTGGAAGTCTAAGTATGTGAATAAAAACTTATGAAGAGAAAAATGGGCTACAGGGTCTATGGATCATGGACACAAAAGACTTCCAGCCACTCTTGAGATAAGATGTTGAAAATTTCTCATATTTCTTTTATACTAAATTAGGATATTACTGAAAATAATGCACTCTCTACAGCTCACCTCAATTATTCCTTGGAAGACTGACTCTAAGCATCCAGAGTTCTTTGTGGTGTTCCCACTGGGAAATCACAGTAGCCTTGCACAGATACCACTCTACTCAGAGAATAAACTCAAGATGGGCCGGAATGGTGTAGATGGACGTAGGTATTTTCTCAAATGGGGGGAACTCCACGGTGTAATGGTGTATACCTTGTGTCACTCAGTGTGTACATGTGCAAAATGTAAATGCCAAATAATATATCATTTAAACAATTTAAAGGTAAGTGAAAATCCTCTCAAATGACATTAAACACAAAGACAATATAGATATCTGTAACCCAAATCATGAGACAGTTTCAAGTCCCAGATAATAATGTCCAATGTCATAAGTAATGTTACTTTATTCTGTAAATAAAACGTTTAACAGTTCCAAAAATGAAGATAAATGATGTCTACATCTCTACGTTTATGGGAAATCTTTCCTGCCGATCACAGAAGTGCAGAATTTTCTACATTGCCATCTTCTATTTACTTCTGTACCCAAGCAGTTCCTGACACAGCATTTAAGATGCTAGAAATTCAAGTGATCATAGTGACATCGTCACTCACTGAGGATCCTACCATCATAGCAGATATATACACACCCCAGCCTCACTATCAACTCACATTATACTTTACATTCCATCAGTTTTTATTTCCATCTTATAAACCAAAGCTTTATCATTTGTTAACCATCTCTTTTTGCCCACAAAATATAAACTCCAGGACAGTAAGAACACATTTGTCTCATGCTTCACATCCAAATCCTATAACTTCGTTCATCCCCTTTGTGACCACATCAAAGTTGAGACGGAAACACGGAGCAAACAGCAAGCAAAGTTGCATGAGGGTCTAGAGGAACAGAAGTCCTACAACTAGGGAGAGAAATGAGAAATCACCCTGCAACAGTTGGAGGTAGGAGAGGGTGAAGACAGAGGCTGCCCTGTCTGAGCAGCTGAGTGGGACAGAAGCCAAAGCAGTAGCGGCCGACAGCTGCAGACGTCTCTTAAAAGGGTTGTGTCTGCAAGCGGACTTTCACGGAGATGGACACGCTTACTCTGAGCACCAGTGCCAGGTTGGCTGCTCAGCGGACACCAAGAACTTACAAGGGGACACCGAGTTGTTGGGAAGAGGGCCAGAGGCAAAGCTTTTTCCCAGACAGAAGTGCCAGAGGTATCAATTCGTCCTCTGTTGAGCCCTTCTCCCTCCCAGTGTGCGGATCCAGCCCTGCCATAGCTGAGACGTCATCAAGCTGGATAACAGAGGTTGCTCTGCCCAGAGGAGTCCATGAAACCCTGCCTCCCCCAACTCATGGCCCCACACAAGCCATATCAAGGTGTGTCCTCAGTGACTCCTGTGCCATCTGCTGAGCAGCGCCAAGACTCACACTGGTGGCTGCTGACCTCGGTTTCTGGTGTGGTTTCTTGGGGGCAATTATAAGCACAGCATCTGTGGATTGCTTGCTGAATCTTAACAAGTGGCCCCGGAGGGGCATGGGCTGGGGCTAAACTTGGGCTGCAGCTGAACCCCTCTCAGGACTGTGCCACTGGACACCTACTACACAAAGCCACATTAATAAGATTGGGAGACTTAGGAGCTTTGCTGAGTACATAGAAACAGACACAGAAAGGCAGCCAAAATGGGAAGACAAAGAAGCAGACACCATATGAAAGAACAGAACAGAGATCAAGCAATCTAACAGATGCGGAGTTCAAAACACTGGTTATAAAGATGCTCAGTGAAATTAAGAGAAGTGTAGATGAACTCAGTGAAAACTTTAACAAAGATAAAAAGACTTAAAAATTGAAATGGAAATTATAAAAGGGAACCACTCAGAAATGAAGAACACATGATCTGAAATGGAGAGTCTATTAGAGGGAATCAACAGAGTGGAGGAAAATGAGAATTGAAACACCAATATAGAGGATGGAGAAGCCAAAGACACCCAACCAGAATAGCAAACGTAACCAAGAATATAATAATTTAAGGAGCCTATGGGACAAAATTAAGGGTAACAACATCCATGTCATAGGGGTACCTGAAGAGGGAGAAAAGAAGATGAATATATATTTGAAGAAATAATGATAGAAAACTTCCTTAACCTGGTGAAGGGAATAAACATACAACCCCAGGAAGCTCAGAGAGTACCCTCAAAAAAGGAACCCAAAGAGGCCCACACCAAGACACATCATAATTAAAATGCCAAAGGCTAAATACAAGAAGAGAATCTTAAAAGCAGCAAAAGCAATTAGTTACCTACAAGGGAGCACCCATAAGACTGGCAGATGATTTCTCAAAAGAAACTTTGCAGGACAGAAGGGCTTAGCACAAAATATTCAAAGTGTTGAAAAGATCTACAAAAGATCAACCCAAGATTTACAACTAAGAATACTTTATTCAGTAAAGCTATCATTTACTGTTGGAGGACAGATAAAGAGCTTCTCAGACAAAAATAAGCTGAAGGAATTCATCGACACCAAGCCAATAGTACAGGAAATGTAATAAAGAATGGTAATAACTACATTCCTACCAACAAGTACCTCCAATGAAAAAGAATTAAGTGCTCCAACCAAAAGATAGAGCGGCTAAATGGATAAGAAAACAAGACCCCCACATATGCTGCCTACAAGAGACTTCAGATTAAAAGACATACACAGAATAAAAGGGAAAAAGATATTGCCTTGATGGACCTAGAGGGTATTGTGCTGAATGAAGTCAGTCAGATAGGGAAATACAAATATCACATGATTTTACATACATGTGGAATCTAAGGAATAAAATAAACAACAACAACAACAAAAATGGAAACAAACTCATACAGAAAATATTATGAGGGCTATTAGATGGCAGGGGGTTGGCGGAGATGATGAAAAAGGGCAAAGGGATTAAGAAGTACAAATAGATAGATACAAAATAGTCATGGAAATATAAAGTGTAGCATAAGAAAAATAGTCAATAATGTAAAAAATATGTAAGGGTACTTGATTTAGTGGGGTGATCACTTTGTGAGTTATATAGATCTCTAATCACTATGCTGTACAATTGAAACTAGTACATTATTGTATGTCAACTAAATGAAAAAAAAACCTCATTGAATTGTACAATGTAAACATGAGCAATTGTCTACACTTTAATAAAACTGGGGGAAAAAAAGAGTATAGTCTCTGAGAAAGAAAGGCTTGATTGCGGTCTCTCCCTTGCTAGGTTTATGTTTTCTTGCAATTTACCTAAACGTACAGAGTTTAGTAGAAACCTAAAAGAAACATTAAATATATTATGTAGTATATGAAGAAGTGAATTTTTATTTTTAACTGAAGTTCTTTATGGTAAATGGCGTCTAATACACTAGGAAATACATCAGTGTTTATTTAGACAAGAGGAAAGACAAAAGCTGTTGCAGAGGACAGGGAGCTGGCCTTGGACTCAATGTAAGGCCAAGTCTCATTCTGCTGAAGTGACAAATGTCACACACCTCCTTCATCAAAGGTAATCAGTGACTATAATGCACCAAGATAGTCATAAGGGTATTTTTACTCATATCTCTAAAAAGTAGTATAAGACATAGTTCCAAATTATAACAATGACCAATATTCCCCTTTTCCTACTAATATCATTGACTGGAGCTTCTTACAAATTATTTTCAGCTCCACTACACTAGTTTTGCCTTCCAGAAAATAACAATTATGATTACCAATGATAGAATGAAGTTTACCTTCTCACAGAACAGAAAAAAGTCCTGCTTCCTTGAATAGCAATTAAATCACCTAATGCAAGCCAAAATCCTGTAAAAAGTCTTTTTGAACAACCTGATACTATCATACCTCACACACCTTTATTTGTGGTCATTCTTTTTAGAATTCATTACCCCTCTCTTTTTGATTATATGTGGGACACTGGCAAGAGGGCACTGAAAAAACCATGATTTACATTTTTAGTATTAAGAATAAAAAATTAGTTTCATGGCAAAAATTGAAACTAGAAAAAAAACTGACTGAAAAACACCTGAACTTGTATGCATATAATATTGTTTCATAATGTATAATGATTAAATAAAAAACCTGGAAATCCATAATTATAATGAGATGTGTTAATATCACTGCAATATTTGTTAACATTCTAAAGCTTTAAAAAGTTAATAAAATATATCTATGAAACAACTACAGAAATATTCATTTGACTAAAGAATGCACATATTTTTAATCACATACATCCAATGAAGTGAAAGCATATTGTGGAATTACATTCAGCTACAAGTAACAGGCAAGTAACAGGGAACACCCACAGCCTTCCTGCAGAAGGAAGATGCTTATTCTCACATGGAAAGACCTGGTTAAGGCAGCCACTGCACGTACAGCAGAGAAACAAACTCCCATGTCCTTCTTTTTGATGGCACAATTGTAGATGTCATGTGAATCAGGAAAACATACTCACCAGCACTATTAATAGCATAAGTTGTTTCCAATGTAAATTAGACTTTACACAGATATAATTCAGGGAAGAGGGGAATCAGAGAATACACTCAGCATGAAAGTCTGAATTAGTTTCCTGATGGATGGAAGAGAGCAAGCAGAAAAATCCATATTCTGATGAACTTTTCTTTTTCTCTCTTTTTCTGTGTTTTATCTTTTCAATTTTTAATTAATTATTCTAATGGAACTTTAATGTGGATCTTGTGGAGACATCAGTGGAAACCTACACCTCTAAGAAAATGAAAATCAAACAGTTGCTGATAGTTTTGAAGATACATTTGATTAAAGAATAAAAAAAAAAAAAAAAAAAATCAGCCAGAAGATGGTGTCCTCAAAGCCCCTAATTATCTCTTTCACCATCTGTATGGTGGTGGCTCCAATATCTGACTGTCTTCTTCACTTCTGCCTTCCACATCTCATGCAAGTGAGGCTATTGGTGATTTCTAATATGGAACCAGAGAAAAAATGAATTCTGGGAAATCCAGTTCCTAACGTTACCATGGTGGGAGGGGATATTCTTTCATGGGTCTCTGTTCTTAAATCAGTCTATTCGCCACATGCCAGTCAAGAGAAAAAACAAAAAGCAAAGGGCCAAATGTGAAAATAACTCACATGAAACTTTATTTTCATAAACTTGACAAATATAGAAATTTACTCTAACCATCTAAGAATGGAAAATGAAAAACAGCTTTTATATACATCACTTCTTAAAATGGAGCTTATTCAATAAGAAAGAGAGTATATAGTAGACTAGGAATATCCAGGAAGTGTCACGAGGCCTGTAAAAAAATCCCAAATTATATCAAATTATCATTTTTCAATGGCCGCGTAACACAAAGATATAAACATTACTTTAAAAATAAACTGAACTGCATATTAGAATTGCATAATAAATTTGAATTAACCCATGGATTTAACAAGCTTCAACATGTAAAGAAACAACGTTATTAACCGATTTAATGAAAAATCACTACCTATTAGTGTTATGTACTATCGTTAAAAGACAACTTGCAGAATTATCTCACGATTCTGAAAGTAATTACAGTTGACTCTTAAAAAACATAAGTTTGAGTAGAAGTCCAATTGTACTCAGATTAAAATCCATGTATAAAATTGGGAATCTGTGCATGTAGAGGACCAGCTTAAGTTCTGGGTGGATTTTTTACTGTGTGAGCGGTTGATGCCCCAGCTCCCATGGTGTTCATGAGGGTACTGAAGTAGAAATCCTGGGTACAATGATGCACTAGCTAGTAAGTAAAGAAAGATTGCTAAACATAATTTAGAATTTTAATATCAACCCTTTAATGTTGAAAAATTTCTGAAAAATTATACATGAATTTCCATCAAGCCTCCTTATGTTATTTAAATTTTTCTTCTTTTGGTGGGAATTTTACAGGTAAGGATGCGACACAATTGAAGTACTTCCCACACTAGTTACATTCAAGAGGTGTAACCAAGTGAATACTTTTATGCCTTTAAAAGAGAGATAACTGAAGGCTTTTCCATATTATTTATATTTATAGTTTCTCTGCCTTGTACACTCATCTTGTGATTTCAAAGGATTTTGTTAGAAACGAAAATTTTGCCACACACCAGACATTCACAAGGGTTTTTCTAGTATGAGTACTTTCAGGTTATTATAAGGAACTGTGTTCTGCCTAGGCTTGCCCACATCGTTTTCATCTATGTGGTTTCTCTCCAGCGTAAGTTCTTTTATGTCTTTGGTGCAAATTAAGGCAAGTGAATGCTTTCCCACATTTCTTACATTGATAAGGTAAAATTCAAGTATGCATTTTCATATGTCTATGAAGGTATTTGTGAGAAATAAAGGCTTTACCACAATGCTTACATTCGTGGGTTTCTCTCCTGTGTGAGTCCTTGCATGCATTTGTAAAGAACTGTAAGATCTGAAAGCTTTTCCACACTCCTTACATTCGTAGGGTTTCTCTCCACTGTGAGTTCTTTCATGTTTTCGAAGATAATTGGGAGCAATAAATACTTTACTACATTTTTTACATTCATAAAGTTTCTCTCCCGTGTGAGAGTGTTCATGTATTTGTAAGGAAGTGAAATATTTGAAGGCTTTCCCGCAGTCCTTACATTCATATGGTTTCACTCCTGTGTGAGTCCTTTGGTGTGTCTGTAAGGAACTGTAATATCTGAATGCTTTTCCACATTCCTTACATTCATAGGGTTTCTCACCTGTGTGAGTCCTTTCATGAGGTTGTAAGGAACTGTGAAATCTGAAGGCTTTTCCACATTTCTTACATTCATACGGTTTCTCTTCACTGTGAGTTCTTTCATGCATCTGAAGATAACTGGGGTACCTGAATGCTTTACTACATTTTTTACATTCATAAGGTTTCTTTTCAGTATGGTTTTTTTCATGTCTTTGAAAACTTTTATAACATCTAAAGGCTTTTTCACAGTGTTTACATTGATAGGGCTTCTCTCCAGTGTGGGTTCTTTCACATATTTGAAGTGAAGTTGAAGAATTAAAGGTTTTCCCACACACTTTGCATTTATAAGGAGCATCCACAGAATGTCGTATCATGTGTTTTTGAAGGGTTTTGAGCCACATAAAGGATTTTCCACATTCTTCACATTTATAGGATTTCTCGATATTGTGATTTTGTTCATGTTTTTCAAAACACTGCAAATATCTGAAGGCTCTCCCACATACATTACATTTATATGGCTTCTCTCCAATTTTCTGATACTCAGAGGGCTTGTGTCCAGTATCACATCTGGTGTGCCTAACACGAGATGAATCATGTATAAAGACTTTCCCATACATGCTGTATTCCTGTGGTTTTACTCCAGGAAGAGTTTTCTTCTTCAAATTGAGATTTGGAATAGAGCTGAAGTTTTCTCCACATTGACTACTTTTTTTCTTTCATAGATTCTCTTTACCTTATGACTGCTATTAGAAACAAGAAGCATATTATGATTTTCTATTAGTGATTTTATTAGAAAAATATTTGAACTACATTTTTCATGATTTATAGCAAAAATGTAGATTTTCTGCCTTATCTAAATTGTTTAAAATTCAATACACTGAAAGCTCTGGAAGAAAACTTCAGCCTTCCTATTATCAAGACAGTGATACTTATATACGGAGTTTACCAAAGCTGTTTCCATATGAACTAGTCCGCAAACACCACATATCTATGTTGTATATAAGACAGTAATTTAGTGAAAAATGTCTGAGAAGTAATAAATCTGAAGTGAAGTAAGAACTGTTTTGGTTGCTTTTTTAAAAAAGTTTTGTAGCATACCAAGTTTCTCATGTGATATGCTTCTTTCTATTGTGACTCACCTTTGTTTTCTCCCTTGGTTTTTGTATTTATCTTCAATGTAATGATTTTCCCATTTTTTTCCTAAAATGCAGACCCAGAAAAATAATTCCAAAGTATTAGAAACTGTAGTAAAATAATTAGATTCTAGTTCTAAGATGAGCTGTGACCATGCCCAATTTACTTACCAATGGCCTCCCTTCCCACATTACACATCAGAACAATGCTGAAGAATAAGAAGCACTTGTTCTTGAGTAGAGCAAGTGAAGGTAACTTGTCATCCTTACCCACTGAGGCCAGGTTCCTGATGGTTTCCTGCATCACATCTCTGTAGAGTTTCTTCTGTGAAGGATCCAGTAAAGCCCACTCCTCCAGAGTGAAGGTCACAGCCACATCCTCAAAGGTCACAGATTCCTAAAACACCCCAAATATATGATTCGTAGGACTGACAGCACTGAACACCTATATTCCTTTTATTGAAGGTTACATATGGTTCTGTCATCTCCAAACATTTATACTATCACTTACTTATGAGAAACTATCCACATTTCTTTATAAATATAACACCATTATAAACACATGGAAGTCATCAACACATTTTTACAGTGATCACATTACATCTCATTTTTCTCTAATAGAAAGGTTCAGAAAATGTTGGAAAACGATAGAGGTGCTACACAAATGAAACAAATATTATTTTAAAACCAATTCCTTTTAAGAAAAATTCTTTCATCTTCCTCCTTATTACCCATTTACAGGACTCCATGAAAGAGAGTGTCAGATCTGCTTAAGGTTTCAATAAGTAAAAATACAGCAAAGAACTGGAAGCTCTTTCTTCTATTCAAAAACAAAGAGTCTAGGAGGCCTGTAATAATCCTACTTTTTTTTTTTAAACACCTTCAGCACCTGGTATTCCTAGGTGGTCTCCCATCCAAGTACTAACCAGGCCCAACCCTGCTTAGCTTCTGAGATCAGACAAGATTGGCACGTTCGGGGTGGCATGGACGTAGACATTAATCCCACTTTTAACAAAGCCTAGCTTGCCATACTGTCTCAAAATTCTCCAAACCTTTAGAAGTGCAGACATATCTCGTTTCATTGAGCTCAGCTTTACTGCACTTGGCAGATATTGTTTTTTCCTCAATATTGAGACGAGGCCCTCCACCAGCAATAAGATTACAACTCAGTGACGGCTCAGATGATGGTTAGCATTTTTTAGGAATAAAAAGGTATGTACACTGATCTTTTAGAAATAATGCTATTGCACACTTAACAGACTATAGTATAGTGTAAACATAACTTTATATGTATTAGAAAACCAAAATATTCATGTGACTCGCTTTATTGAGATTTCACTTTATTATCGTGGTCTGAAACCAAACAACAAGATCACTGAGATATGCCTGTGATCAGATGCAGCTGGCTGAATGAAAACATTCTTGCGGAAAAGCACTGCTTTTATCTTGTGTAATATTTAGCAGACTCAATTCTTCCTTTCTTTCTCTGTACAATTTTATAGTCTAGAAAGTTATTCAGAACTTATAGCTCGGACATGAGAATCCCTATGCTCATGTGTCTCAGAGTCACTTTCAGCCAGTTTGGGGCACACACAGGCACACACATGAGATAATAATGTGCCAGATGTGTGCCTTCCAGCAGAATGATACTGCTGACGCTGGTTAAAAGCTGCAGATTGAGGTCTCTCTCAGTGTCTTTTCTGTCTCTCTCACCATCCTTGTCTCGATTGTCTCTGTCCCTCTGAGTCTCTCTCAGTGCCTTTACTCTGTCTCTCGCCGTCTCTTGCACTGTCCTTCTCACTCTCTGCCTCTGAGAGGAGATCACACTCTGTCTGTCGAGTGTTATCTTTTTTCTAATACACTTTCCTTTTGACTCTAAAAAATAAATAAATAAATAAGCTGCAGCTTGCAAGAGAATTCGCTGACATCCACAATGGTTTGATGGTGAATTCGCCCATGATTATAAAATACCTATAGGTGTCAGCAGTGCTTTCCTGCAAAAGATCACCTCCATTCCCCAATTAGGAGGAAGCGTTTCGTGACCAGCCACTCTACAGGCTGCCCTCCCTTCTGTCATTTCAAAGCTTCACTAGGGAGTAAAGGAGCGTGATTGCTCAATCCCTGAGCATGGGATCCCTCAACTGATGACCCAACACATGGCCAAAAGGGTATGAAAGGGGTTATTGCTTCCATAATTGAGTCTCTGGGGAGAGTCAGGCAGGCCTCTCATGTGGGCTTGAAACAGCTTAAGAGGCCAAGGAAAGGTGCTCGGACTTTCTTTAGGGCAGGAGGTAGGCTGGGGTGAGAGTTCACACACAAGGGCAGGAGTTTGCATATACTCTTCTTTCTACATCAGAAAAGAAAAAAAGAGCACCAAGGCTTTCTATCACCTTGTACAGATGTGGGGTACGAGAGGAAGAGGGAGGGATGAGGCTTAAAAGCTGTCAGCTGTCAATCATGAAAAAGTGGAGTCAGAGACTTCTGGTTTCTGGTCTGGCATTTAAGTAACTTAGAAGCTGCTGTTCTTGACCTCACTAGAAAAAAAGCAAAAAAACCTGAAATGAAGTTCTCAGATCTATCAGAGCATTTAGGTCACAAGAAAATGCAGTGTCTCCACAACTGGCAAAGAGAAAATAAATTCAGCATTCAGAAAAATGCTCCAAATAGTCTGTTCTTTACATGGCCTATAATCAAAAATATTTAAATGAATAAATAAATAAAATCTAGTTCAGCAAAGTCTCATGCAAAGACAAAAAGTACAATACATCCACAAATCCTACCACAACCTTCTTTAAACAGAAGTTTTAAATATATGTCATGGAAATACCGGAAGTAAAAAAAAAAGAGTGAAGTACAATAACTGAGATTTTCCTAAAATTAATGTTAGAAGGCAAATTCTCAGTCCAGGAAGCTCACACTACACTGACTATGACAACCAAGTATCTCTTATTTAAACTAGACACTTAACAAAGACAAAGAAAATATACTGAAAGAAGCCATAGGGTAAAACACCTTAGTAATAGAAACAAAAATTTAAATTAAATCAAACATCCTTTCTGAAATAATTCAAGCGAAAAGAGAGTGAAGTGAAATGTTTAAAGTTTTGAAAGGAGAAAAAACATTCTCTTACTAGAATTTCATGTCAAGCAAAATAATCCCTCAAAAATAAAGGAAATAGAGAATTTCAGTGACAAAAACTGAGGGAATTTGTTATGAATATATCCTCATTGAAAAATAATAATATTCATTGAAAGAAAATAAAAGATGAAAGTGGTAAATTAGAAAATAAAAAGGTAAATATCTTTTGTATTTCTTATAATTAATATAACAGATGAAAGTTTGTTTAATATAGATTTAAATTTAAAATAATAATAAAGTATTTCATTTGCTGAGTGGGCATAGCATCCTTCATGTGTATGTACATAACAACAGAGAAGCAAAATACATGAGGCAAAAATTGACAGAATTCAAGCAGTTACAGATGAATTCACTACTACAGTGTTAGATTTCAATACCCCTTATCAAGAGTTATAAATTCTAACCTGGAGAAAATCACCAAGAACAACGATGAGCTCAACAGAGCCATGAAACAACAGGATTTAATTGTAATCTATGAAATATTTCATGAAACAAGAACAGAATTCACATTCTTCTCAAGTTCATGTGGAACCTTCCCCAAGAAAGAACATATTCTGGAACATAAAGCACACCTTAACAAATTTGAAAGAAAAGAAATGATATAAAATATGCTCTCACACACACAGGCATTCATCTAGAAATCTAACAGGATAGTTGGAAAACCCCCAAATAAGTGAACATTCAAAAACACATTTCTAAATAACACATAGAATCAAAGAACTCTCAAGAGAAATTAAAAAAAAAAAATTTTTAATTACATGAAACAAAAATACAACTAAGAAAAGGTGTGGGAGGCAGTAAAGGCAACGCCTGAAGGGAAATTCACACCGTTGAACAAACACACTGGGAAAAAGAAAGATCTATGATCAAATATAAGCATCTACCTTAGGAAACAACAAGAAAAAGACAAACCCAAAGTAAGCAAAATAAAAATAAAAATTAGAAAAGAAATCAATGTCACTGTGTGTAATCAATGAAGAAAATTAAAACAATAAAATCTAGTTCTTTGACAAGATTAATAAAATTGATAAACATCTAGTCAAACTAACTAACCAATGAGTGAGAGAGAAATTACTACGTAAGGCCATCAAGTAACTGCAGGCAGTAGAAGAGGTGGGTCTCTAAAGCCTCATAGTGAAGGGGTCTCTGAGGACATTACCAGGTGTACCTTCATGGCAATTTAAACAGTCTAGAGCCTTCTATGGTAGGGGTGTCCATGCAAGGTAGGGAAGTTTGCAAGCTATGTCATTGTCATGTCACACCTCTGCGTCTGGAGCACAATAAATGCTGTTCAGATCCTGCCTGCAGAGACTGTGTGCAGTGGCAGTGGTACTGAAGTTCCCTGAGGGGAACCAGGAAGATGTGTCTCTTGTCCCTTCAGAGGTGAAGGCCAATGGCAGCTCAAAGGCTGTTGACCAAACAGAGCAGACTTAGCCAAATCTGCGATAGCAGAATGTGTACCAGTTGCTGAGTGGGTGGAATTGGTAATTTCCATAATACTGGTGACTGGGCACAGGGGCTTATTTGATGTGACCACAGCCTTAATGGTGCAGTCGTCCACTGCGAGGTGTTGTTCATGCTTTCTGGGTTTAAGAACGGGCCAAATTCAGCTGTTTACAGGAGAACTGGGGATAATCACATGTTCATAAAAGGTTTCATACACCAGTTTTCAATCCTTGAGGGTCCTATTTAATTTACACTGGGTTATATTATATAATTTTACTAAGGAGTAAAAATCATGGAGACCCATTCTGTGCAGCCCATTTGTAAGTGGCACAGATTTTTAATTTACATGAACAACACCTCGCAGTGGACGACTGCACCATTAAGGCTGTGGTCACATCAAATAGTTTAATTTTAATTTATAATCATTGTGTAGATTTTCTGCTCAGCAAGGTATATTTTAGGAGAATAAGTATTGTGACCATAAGGCAAGGATGGACCTAGAAAGTGTTTTGCTAAGTGAAATAAGTCAAAGACAAATACTATATAAGTTCACTTACGTGTAGAATCTAAAATAATAAAGCCAATCAACAAACAAAACAAAACTGAAACAGATACAGATACAGAGAACGAACTGATGGTTGCCAGAGAAAAAGAGAAAGCAAAGGAATGAGTAAAAAGGTAGAGAGGAATAAGAGGTACAGACTTAGAATTATATAATAAATAAGTCACAGAGATATAATGTACAGCATAAGGAAAATAGTCAATAATATAGTAATAACTGAACAGTGACAGATGGTTACTCACTTATGTTGGTGATCACTTTGGAAAGTATACAAAAGTTAAATCACTGTTACACACCTGAAATTAATATACTATTGTATGTCCACTATAATTTTAAATTTAAAACATTTTTAAAAAACAGAAAATAAAAAGCCTGCTCTTTAAGGCTTCGATCGATCATCTCATGGGCTCACTTCGTTCACAGGCAATAATCATTCTACAATCAAACTACCCACACTAATATCAAGAACTCAACCCCAAAGCTTCACTCTAAACACAGAGAGGTTCCACCCAAGACATTGACCCTAAACCACTGTAAGAACCCCACTCCTATACTCCTGCTCCCAAAGGAAAATGAATGATCAAAACTGCCAATTCAGAGTCTTCAGTGTACAGACTCCAGGCTTGGTGGGTCCGGGACACAGCACAGGGCAACACAGCCCACAGGAGGGATCCACGGCAAGTGGCAGCTCAGCGTGGGCTGGGGTTGGGGGGGTGGGGGGGTAGGGGCTGGGGAAGAGGGGCGCCTCCAGGACCTCATTGGCCTGACAGATAAGAAGCACTAGAGGGAAATCGAGGGCGAGGCTTCAGTTTTCAGTAAACGAACATCAAAAATGTGAAGCCTGACCACTCGCAGCAACAATAATATGGGTAAGAAAAATATGCATTTATATGGCTTGTTTTATATAAAGAAACACTAAGAGGATGATCAAGAAGCGATCGAATCTAGTTATTTAAGGGTGAATGGAGTCAGAGCACAGGAGTGGGGCAGCATATGAGAGCAGGGCGTCTTAAGTTAGTTTCCTTTCTTAGAAATTTAATTAACCTTCCAATACACTATTTATTTAAAACAAGGAGAAAAACGGAGACGTAAATAAGTTGATAAATGTTTTCAAGTGACAAACCCAGAGAGGGACAGTGCTGACAGGACAGATCACCCAGGAAAGCTTCCCAAAAGAACCGTATGTTTAATGGTCTGCAGTTTTATACCCATTAATGTTTAAAAGATTAAATCTTCGAGTGATTTTCTGTGTAGAAAAGTTAAATTAATGTTAAAAGCAGAAAAGTTAATTAAAAATAATAATTAATAGGAATATTTCGTAGACATGAGTTTTCTCCAAGTCACAATTGTCCCCGATGACCCTCTTTGTGGTCACTACACCATCTGGGGAGACGCGGGCGCAGAGCTGCCCAGAGAGGCTCCAGACGGGCTTAGGTCCCCGTCGCACAGGCCGCAGCCACCACACTGCGAGCCAGAGGGGACCGAGGTCCTAGCCGCCCCTGCATCAGCCCCACGGACTCAGGTCCACAGACTCCGGACTCGATCTCGAGGGGACCAGGTCCTGCCACGGCCTTTCCTACACGTTTCCAACCAACCCCTTGTCCCCTCCTCCGCATTGGCCTGCACACTCACCATTTCTAGGTTCCCTCAGTATCCCTGAGACCTTCCTGCATCTCAAACGACCACCGCTATCATGAACGTGGCTGAAGTTGGGACACGCACGCCAGCTAAGCCAAGAGCGTCGCCCCACCCACCTGCCCCAGCGGCACCCCTGATTGGACCGAAATCCATGCACACGCTCCTCCTGCCTGATTGACACCAGGCGGGAGCACGCGGGATTCAGCTGAACCAGTTTCCGCCTCCAGGAGGCGCCAGTCTCTTCCCCGCACATTTAACTTTAAGCCGAACGGGTCTGGGGCTTACTCTAATGTAATCGCCGGCCTCTTTGTGAACATGTGGGCACAGGTGAGCACAGGGAAGTCCTGCCCGAGGTTCCAAGTGGATCAAGAAGTGCAGAGCGTGAGGGTGGCCCAAGCCAGGTCACACTGGAAGAAGGTCTTATGTCCTCTACAGATCAAGGGCTTGGTGAAAGGCTGTCAGGCCACTCATGAAACTGTGATCCTTGGTTAGAAACAGTTACGTAATGTGACTTCACTATCTGTAATAATGAGTCTGGCTCCGTTTCAAACTTTGATGCTTCCCAGCCTTGAGCCTTCTACCCATCCCGCCCCACTCTCTCTCATTTGCTCTTGAAGAGAAAGAAGCCCAGAGCACTTGGCTCTGGTGGGAAGGTGGAACCTGGCAGCCCCAGCCTGGGCTCAGGGACTCTTCTCAGTCTAACCCCAGGGGGTGAGATGTGTTCATTACATTCTCAGGTGTCCATTTTACACTAGAAGGAAATTTAATTTAGATCACTTTTGCCGCTGCCTTTAGAGAACTTTGAAATGTCAACGACTTTAATATCCCTAAGGCAACTGATTCCCATTTTCACTGTCGAATAAAAAACATCAAGTCATTATATAAACTAGGGATGCACCTGGAAATTCTTTTCCCTCCCAGGTTTATTGAGGTATAACTGACAAATAAAACTGTCTATATTTGAAGTTTACAATGTGATGATTTGATATACATATACTATATTATATACTTGAAATTTTCTAAGACAGTGGATTAAGCATTCTCATTGCATACACCAAAAAAGTTATGCTAAGTGATGGTACTGTTAATTAAACTCTTGTATTCCTAAAAATCTGGACTGCAAAATTCTTAATGCATTTATTTATTTACATCGTCAGCTCTAGGATATAATGCACATACTATATATATTCAGTGTACTCCATTAAAGTATACAACTCAGTGGTTTTCAGTATATTCCTGGGTGTGCAGTCATCCCCACAGTCAATTTTTGAACATTTTCGTCACCTCCAAAACAAACTCCTCTACACTTCTGCTTTCACTCCCAGCATTCCCGTATTCCTCCTGTAATCCCCAGCTTTAGGAATCTCTAATCTCCTTTCCATCTCTATAGATTACTTTATTTGGGCTCTCAAATAAACAGAATTATATAATATGTGGTCTTTCTGATTGACTTCATTCACTCATTCAGCATAATTTTTTCAAGGATATCCATGTTGTAGCATGTACCAATATCCATTCCTTGTTAGAGCTTGGCTTTGAAGGATCCAGAGAAGGCGTGCAGTCTAAGAATTCCCCCCAAAAGAGGAGGGAACGAGAAGTGAGAGGTGGGCACATCCACAGAAAAAATCTGGGAAAGCCTCAGAATTTCTATCTGGACTGACTGGTAAAGGTGTTTCTCTCTCAATGCCAGTCAGTAAAGACTGGAAGAGGTGACTGCTTCAAATGTCCAGATATGAAAAAGAGAAATGACATCAGTGTGGGTACATAATACTTTTCCAGGAAGTGACCCTATAGAAATGGAATCTAAATATTACCTGACAAAAAATTACAAATAATTGTCCTAAGGAAGCTCAGGAGTGTCATAGAACACAGAGAGTTAACTCAACGAAATCAGAAAACAATACATGAACAAAACAAGAAGTTTAACAGATAGACAGCAATCATAAAGAACCAAACAGGAATTCTGGAGCTGCAGGATACAATGAATGAAATGAAAAATGCAATCATGAACTTCAAGAGCTTGACCTGACAAATCGAAGAATCTGTGAACTCAAAGACAGATTGTTTGCAATTTTCCAGTTACCTTATGGGATTTATGGGACACTATCAAAAGATATAATATACACATTATGAAATCTCAGAAGGAAAAAGTAGAGAGAAAGGGATAAAGAGCTAATTTTAAGAAATACTGGCTAGAAAGTTCCCAAATCTTGGGAGAGATAGGGACATCCACATACAGGAAGCTCAAAGATCCCTAAACAGTTTGAACCCAAAGAAGACTTCACTAAGATGCATTATAACCAAATTATCAAAAATCAATGACAAAGAGAGAATTCTGAAAGTAGCTAGAGGAAAATGACACATCACATACAAGGGGACCCCCATTTCTCGGCAGTAACCTACAGGACATGAGAGAGCAGCATGATATGTGACCTGAAGAAAGAAAGAAACTGCCAATCAAGAATGTTTAACCAACAAATCTATCCTTCAGAAATGAAGAGAAAAACTTCTGTGAGCAAACAAATGTCGGAGGAGTCCATCACCACTACGCCTGCCCTACAAGAGATGCTACAGTTCCTCAAGCTGAAATGAAAGGACCCTAATTAGTAACCTGAAAACGTATAAAAATATAAAACTGGTCAAAGAAACTAAGAGTTGTTTTTTTAAAAAGATAAGAGTTGTTTTTTTAAAAAAATAAACCAAATTAACATACATTTATCTAGATTAAGAAAGGAAAGATTCAAAATTACTAAAAACAAATAAAAAAGGAGTAATTATAACATACTACAGAAATACAAAAGATCATAAGAGACTACTATAAACAATTACATGCTAACTCAATAACCTAGAAGAATTGAATAAATTCTTATAAATATACACCTTACCAAGACTGAATCATGAAAATAGACTATCTGAACAGCCCCATAGTAAGTAAGGAGATTGAATCAGTTATCAAAAATCACACAATAGTGAAAAGCCCAGGACCAGAGGGCTTCACTGGTGAATTCTATGAAACATTTAAAGAATTAATAACAATCCTTCTCAAATTCTTGCAAATAATTGGAGAGGAGGAACCGCTTCCAAACTCATTTTACAAGGCTAGCATTACCCTAACAAGGCCGGACAAGGACACTACAAGAAAAAATTACAGGTAAATATCCCTGATGATCCCGCAACAAAATACTAGAGAACTGACTTAACGGCACATTAAAATGCTTATACGACAAGATTTTTCCCTGAGATGCAAGATGGTTCAACATATGCAAATTAATACATGTGTTACACTAAATTAACAAAATGAAGGACAAAGATCTTATATCTATCTCAACAGATACAGAAAGAGTATCTGACAAAATTCAACATGTTTTCATGATATAACTCTCAACAAATTTGGCATAAAGGACTGTATGGCATAGTAAAAGGCATATACGACAAGCCCACAGCTAACATCATACTGAATGGTGATAAGTGACCCCTTCCAGAACACAGCACCTGTCAAGGGGACTGAGGAGGGGGCAGGGCACATGCTCTCACAGGTTGGCTGTGCCACTGGCTCAGGTTTGCCCCCATCATGTCTCAGGGAGGTCTTGATAGCGGTGATGAGCTCGTGGATGCTGTTTCCGGAACCTAGGATAAAATGGGCAGGAGTAGAGGGTGAAATGCTCGGAGCCCAGGAGAGCCTCTGTTTTCAGCAGAGGCCAATATGGGTGGTAATTACAGTTCCCATGACATAGAATGTGGGGCTGAAGAGGGCAATTTCTTGCATCAGAAGCCTATAGACAACTTAAGGCCTTCACGGGTAACTCCAGGAGGCAGGAGAGGAGGTCATTAAACCCTCTGTCGTGAAGGAGGCTGGGGGACACTAACAAGAGTGCCTGTTGCATGGCAATGTGAACACAGCTAGAGCCTTCTATGGTAGAGATGCTGATTCAAGGTGAGCCAGTTTGCAAGAGTACAAATGGGCTCAAGTCAAATTTGTCAGCAAGAAATAGGATGCCTCCAGAACACCAAAATCACCTAGGTATGTATGTGCCGAGAGAGACAATCACTATTTCTTCACAGTGTCAGGGAGGGAGCAGCCTTTCTTTACCAAATAATTTTCAGGAATTGAACCAAGGTGTCAGGGCCTCACATTATGTGTGAGTCAATGGCCCATGTGCTTTTGGAGCTCCTTTTGTTCAATATTTGTATGTTCTGAATGAATGTCACACAAATGTCCTTAGAGGAGAATGTCATTAGTATCACGACATATTTGTGCTCCTGGAGAAAGGTGGCTGCAGTTCAGATCCTGCCTGCAGACTGTGTGTGGTGGCAGTGGTGCTGGGGTTCCCTAAGGGGAACCAGGTAAAGGTACATTATGTCCCTTCACAGATGAAGGCCAGCTGCAGCTGAGAGGCTGTTGAAATAGGCGCCAAGCAGAACAAACACAGTCAAATCTGTGATGGCAGGATATTTACCAGTTGCTGAGTGGATGAGGTCAGTAATTTCCATAATGCTGGGGACTGGGAACAGAGGCTTATTTGGTGTGACCACAGCCTGCAGGTTGTGCTCATCCACTGTAGGGTGTCATCCATTCTTTCCAGGCTAAAGATCAGGATAACTTGGACTGTTAGAGAAGCACTGGAGATAATCACTTCTTCCTACAATGTTTCTGATAATAGTTTTCAACTCTTCCAGGCCCTGTTTACTTCGCTCTGGGCCATGCTAAGTAATTTAACTAGGGGTTAGGTTCTCTGGGTCTCTTTTTGTGAAGCAAATTCGGAAGTGCAAAGAGTTAATATTAGTTTAGTTTATGAATCACTGGTTTGGATCTTCCCTGCTCACTATGTGATACTTTAGGACAGTAGGTGCTATGACTGTGAGGAATTTAGGTAAAATCATAATTCTCATAGTTAAGTCAAACCTACCTACCTACACTGGTATTTATAAATATTTTTGGCTCAAGAGCCTCCAATCAGTGCCATCAGGGTTAGTAGCCTCCCCACGACAATGGTTGCTTTATAGAATTTAAAGACCTAAGTGGAAGTCAACTAATCCCTTTGCTGTGCCACAGTGAGGCCATGGGTGTTTTCCTTTTGACCTCGAGGGTCAGGATCTGTGCTGCAGTAGTGGTAGGGGCAGCAGCGGCAGCAGAGGTGCGTAAGGAACCTGGGGAGTCCTCCGGCGTTAGGGTGTGGACTCAGCCCGCCACCTGCTGGCTGCCTTTCCCCATCTTCTTTCTCACTTTCTCTTAAACTACTGCTCTTTCAGGGGTGACCTGCAGATGGGCCCACCTCTTGCACAGGGTGTAGTTTCCCTTCTTCATTCCCATCCCCGGGCGACGTCAGAGTCAACCCAGCCTCTGTCACAACTTAACACTCTGACACACCCACAAATCCCATCAAAGACATCCACCCAGGAACACCTGCAGGAGGGCCCCGCCCCACACGCCTGCGCCCAAAGGCCTAGGAATTCTCGAAACTGCGCGCTCTGGCCGGCTGCACACAGAACTGGGGTTCAGTGGGGTCAGCGCTGCCACACAGGTGAGCACAGCTCACAACCCCAGCTCCCCAGCATTCGGCAGCCCACACAGTGCGGCCACCACCAGGCAAGCAGGTCAGAGAGAGACAAGATGGACCCACAGAGTGGTCACGTGGGGACATACTAAAGGAGTCAATTGTTATGGACACTTGGGCAGAGGCGTGGTTCCCAGGCTGAAACAGATTCTAGTGTGACCCCTACTCCTACCCAACACACACACACACACCTAGTATAAGAAAAGGTTATGACTCACATAACTGAGATATCTGGGGTCATAGGGCTGGCCTCTCAAGCAGCTCTGAAATGGCTTGAGAGTAAACAGAAAAAAAGAATAGCCTGCGATTTTATTGTGGCTGGGGTGTTACAGAAAAAAATATTCAATGACATTTTTGAAAGCTGGAAAGGCAGATTTTATTCAGAACCACTGCGATAGATACAGAGACCACTGTGACGGGACTTCAAGGAGGGGAGAAATGGGATCGGGCCCCACTCCTAGCACAGCAAGGGCAAGCGGGGATCACAGCCAGAGAGCAGGGTGGGCGTCAGTAGATGGAAAATCACTGAGAGAAAATCAGGGTTAGGGGTTCCTGCTAAACCGACCGACAGGATTCCGACTGCAGACAGACCTGACGGTGCAGAAGAGGAAACTGACCAGATATGGAGGGGATCAGATAGGAGGGGGCTCTGGTTCATGTGACTCCAGGGTTCTTGCTGAAACTGGATTTCACAAGGACGCGGGACGAGGATAGGCCCGGGAGAAGGTTCGGAGCCGGAGTAAAGTTGTTCATGCAAAGAATCCTTGTCGGGGGCGGGTCAGAGCCAGATTTCTGCTCACAGACAGGGGAGTGTGTGTGGTTGGAACCTGAAGCCAGTGCAGAGGAGGGCGCCCTGACTTTCTCCTAAACCTGTCCGGGATGCACCCAGGGAAGGGGGAGGGGGCTTAAGCTGCAGCACACAACAAAATCATGGAGTCTGACAGCTTATTGCAAGGACAAATATGGGTAAAAAATACCAGGCATTCCAAAGGCTGGTTGTTATTTTAAAAAACACTAAGAAGAGGCTCAACAAATGATAAAAATTGTATTTGGGGATGGCTGGACTAACAAAACTCAGGGGCCAGGATATGTGGGCAGTGAGTCTTCTTACTTGTCTATCTCAGACTTGTCTATCTTCCAGATTTATTTAAAATAGACAGAAGTTTATATATACCATATTTTACTATCCTCTAATCTTTCATTTTAACTCTGTACGTATGAAACCATTCTAAGATGTAATCCCTTTAAACACTAACAATTACAAAAATATAAACGATTCAGAATGAAAAATTTCAAATCTCTTGCTAACTAAAAGGACAAGTTGCATCCCACTTTGTCCTTCCCCTGTATGTCACGTGATGGGTATTTTCAAAACAAGTAGCTTATTAGGATGCAACAGGCAAGACCTCAAGACTTCTGTAATACCACACTGCTGCTCCTTAGAGTCAAAGAATGACTAAACTGCCTTCTAGGAGTCCTGAGTATACAGGCCTCAGGCTTGGTGGGTCCACAACACAGCTCGGGGCAGCACAGCTGTCAAGAGGGCTCCCCAGCAAGCAGCAGCTCAGCGCAGGGGTCTCCACATCCTCATCAGTCTGACAGATAAAAAGCACCAAGGGGAAAGGGAGGGGCAGGGGTCAAGTTGTCACCAGTCAAACATCAAATAGTGGACCCTGATCATCACTACAACAGAAAACATGGGTAAGAAAAATATGCATTTGCATGGCTTGCTTTCATACAAAGAAGCACTAACAGGATGATCAAGAAGTGACCAAATATAAGACTTACATAGTTTTAACACTGAAGATGAAACTTTACCTCAAAGCACTTCATTATTTCCAGGCCCTATCCCAGACTTCCTGGTGCCAGGGGGTATCACGACCCAACCTCATCTTCCTATGCGTTCCTTCCATTTGAGGTAAAACTGTTAATCATTGAACCCTATGTACCCTAACTGAAACTTCTAAGGCACCAGGTGTACTTTCACTTACTCCTCTGCCTATACAAGAGCCCCCACTTTTCCAAAGTTGGAGCACTGTTTCAAGGCTTCTTGAAGCTCTGCTCTTGGACTACGGACCTCAAATAGGCCCCCCAAAAGATCTTCCTAACATTTTCAAAGATTCAGGTTCTTTTAGTTGACAGAAGGAAAATCCATATTCAGAAAGTTGAACATAACCACAAATTCGGGGTCTAGTCACCTCTGGTTGAGACAGAACCCCTGAGTGGGTCAGTCCCTGGGGAAGGAGGGTGGGACATCTCAGCAGCCCCAGGAGTGAACTCTCCCCTCTCCTTCCTCAGGCTTCCATTCTCACAAGTGAGGAACCTCTCGGCCTTATTCAGGTTAAGTTTTGACCCAGATGAACTCCCCAATTCATAAACCCTTTGTCCACGAGACAAAACTCCTACTTTCACAGGCTTTCTCAATGTTCGCAAATTACACTGAGTGCATCTATACTGTGGATGCAAAACTCAAAACGTCTAAAACTGTCTAGGCTGAAGGAAACCACTTCAGAAAGGGAATCATTACCCCTACCCCCCTCACCCCCGCCCCCGTGTGCACGTGCACACCCAGCTTTCCAGGGCTGTAGCTTCTCTCATGGCTCCTCCATGTTGAGTGTGAGCAGATAAGTCATCTGCAGGAGGAGGCTCCCCAGGGAGAACCACTGGGCCCTCAAGAGCTTCCTCTTGCAGGTCAAGAGAGCTTTAGCTTGGGTCACTGACCACAGACCTCTGCTCCCCACTGGAGTTTCCCTGAACCACTACAGACATCGTAAATGACACAAACCCAGCGTTTGAACAATCCAGCAAAACCACTTAAAAGCAGCATATATGTGGAAAGGAAGAAAACTGTAAGGCACTTTTACTACTTCAACTAAAAAAACCACAAATACCTATTCCTTTCAGGAAAAAAAAAAAAGGCCAATTACTAGTACGGATCCGGGGCTGCAGGCGCAGAGCTGTGCTCCAGACGCAGTGATGGGACAGCACAGCAGGGGTCCCAGCTGCCAGGCCAGTCCCAACGCTGCGCGCCGGGGGAACTAGGTCGGAGCAGCGCCCCCTGCGGACTCAACACTGGACCACGGGGAAGCCGGTCTCGGTACAGCTTGTTCTGACTGGTTCCAACTAGCCCCTCGTCACAGTCTCCGTATCCAGCACCACACTCACCATTTCTAGGTTTCCTAGGTCTCCCTGAGTCCTGCCTTATGAGTCTTACTTCCAGTACAGATCACAGCGCGACAGACGCTCCTGCAGCCCCGTCAGGTACGTAAAGAGCAGGCAACAAGCGGAGCTCAGTGCCTCTGCAGCGAGTTGGTACACCCGCTTCCACACCTCACGCCAGCCGCCCTACCCTCCTTCCCCAGCGGCGCCGTCATTGGACAGTTTTCAAGGCCACGCCCCCAAGTGCCTGACTGACAGCAAGAGGGAAGATGTGTAGCCGCGATGAAAGAGCCTGGGCTGGTGGGCGGGAACTTGACCCAGCCTGGCACATTTAGCTTTAAACAGGAGTTTTTCGTGGCCTGAGGCTCCCTGTGCTGTTTTTCTCAACTTTGTCGGGGCCAGGGCTTTGGATGCACAGGGAATTCCTGATTTGGTTTCCAGATGTAGCAAGTAGGGACAAAAGGGTGCCCCAGGCCAGGACTGATTGGAACAGGAAGAGTGAAGATAGAGAAAATACAAATTGGAGTCACTTTGACCAAGCTGCTAAATTATTAACATTAAGAAGATTGAGGAATAAGAGAACCATTCTTTTTCTTGTATTAACTAGCCTGGGAACCTAAACTTTTGAACTTTACAGATCTATGTTAATACCCCTCAACATTCATTTATTGGCAGATAACCAACCCTCAGACTATCCTCTCAAGGATTCTGGACTTCATCAGACCTCCTGGTGCCCATCCTCCAGCCCACCTGGCATCTATCATCCAGACCGCCTGACAGCTGACTGATAACCATCTTGGCACAATCCTAGCACTGAGAATGCAGGACCGATTTTTCTCCAGGTTGTGATTTTAAGAACTCTTAACTTTTTATTTCTTCTTCAGAACGCTTCTGGGATTTTGCCTAGTTGTGTTTCCAGTTTGCAGACTAAGATCCCTGAATAAATCTTTATCATTTCTTTCTAGCCAAAGCCTCCTTACTCACATACACTTGGTCAGCAAAACAAGAGGGTCTTATGTCCCCTGGGAGTTAAGGCCCTGGCATAAGGCTGCAAAGCCCACTCATGGAACTGTGACACTTAGTGTGACCTCACCATCTGTAGTGGTAAGTTTGGCTCCATTTCAAACATTGATGTTTCCCAGCCTTGAGCCTTCCACCCAACCCTGCCCCATCCCCACTCATTTGGTTCTTAAGAGAAGGAAGCCCAGAGCACTTGGCTCTGGCGGGAAGTTGGAATCTGGCAGCCCCAGCCTGGGCTCAGGGACTCTTCTCAAGGGGTGAGATGTGTTCATTACATTCTCAGGTGTACATTTTACACTAATTTTTAATAATATAATAAAAAATTAAATGGTTATGTAAATGAGAAGCACCTGGAAACTTTTCAACCCCTAGCTTTACTGCCATATAATTGACTAATCAAACTGTTTATATTTAAAGATTACAGTGTGATGATTTGATATACATATATTGTATCATATACTTGGAATTTTCTAAGACGGTGGATTAACAAGCATTCTCACCGTACACACAAAGTAATTATGTAAAGCGAGGGATGTGTTAATTAACCTGGAAACTAATATGCCTGAGAGATTGGATTGCAAAACTCTTTTCCCTTGTAAAACTTTTAATGCACTTATTTTTTTATATGATCAGCTTTATTGAGGTATAATTAACGTACTAAACACTGCACCTCACTGAAGTTAAAATTCAATGGTTTTTAGTTTCTTCACACATATATGTAATCATCACCATATTAAATTTTTGAACATTTTTGCCACTTCAAAAAAAAAAAAAGGAAGAAAAAGAAAACCTGTCCCTTTACCTATAATTCCCAATCTTCCCATTTTCTTTCTCCAATTCTCAGCTCTAGGCAACCCCTAAGCTGTCTTTACAGATTTCTTTACTCGGAACTTTCATATAACAGGAATATGATTATCTATGGTCTTTGTGATTTACTTCATCAATGTAGCATAAGTTTTTCAAAGACATCCATGTTGTAACCCCTATCAATACTTCGTTTTCATGGATGAGTAATATTCCATTGTATGCATAAATCACATTTTGTTTATTCATCTATTCACAGACATCTGGCTTGTTTCCATCTTTTGGCTGCTATGAATAACATTACTATGAACTTCATGTACAAGTTATTGTTTGAACATGTATTTTCATTTTTCTTGGGCATATAAGAATGAGAATAATTGATGGATCATATGGTAATTCTGGGATTAATTTTTGAGGAACTCCTAGGCTGGTTTCCAGCATGGTTCCACCATTTCATATTTGCACCACTGTGCATGAGGGTTAAAGTTTCTCCATATGTCCTCGACAACATTTGTTTTTATCTCGCTTTTTGATTCTAGCTATCCTGGAGGTTGTGTAGTGGTATCTCATTGATTTTTTGATTTGCATTTCCTTGATGACAAATGATGTCCAGCATCTTTTCGTGTGCTCCTGGCCATTTGTTTATCTTCCTAGGAAAAATGTGTAGTCAATCCTTTGCCATTTTTAAGTCGACTTATTTGACTTTTTATAATTAAGTTATAAGAGGGTTTTTAGATAGTTTCTATACAAGTTTCGCATCAGATATATGAATTGAAAAAATTTTCTCTATGCTGTGGGTTCTGTTTTCACCTTGTTGTTTTGAAATTTTTACTTTCAATAGGGTAATATGCACATGCCATAACATTTACATTTTTGACTTTTTAAATTAATTTGGGTGACATAGGTTAATAACATTATATGTTATATATCTGTATATTACACTGTGTGCTCACCACCTAAAGTCTAGTCTCTTTCTGTCATCATATATTTGACCCTTTTGACCCTCTTCATTCTCCCCCCACTCCTCTTCCCCTCAGGTAAGCTTCATATTGTTGTCTATGAATTTGTTCTCTTTGTTCATTAGTTGCTTTCTGTTTTGTATCCCACATGTGGATTAACAAGCATTCTCATCACACACACAAAGTAACTATGTAAAGTGAGAGAAATCACATGGTTCTTGTCCTTTTCCATCTCATTTATTTTGCGTAGCATGATAGTCAAAAGATCCATCCATGTTGTCACAAATACCAGTATTTCATCCTTTCTTATGGCCAAGTAGTATTCCGCACATCTCAACATTTTTAGAGTGTATGATTCAGTGGTGTAAAGTACATTGACATTGTGAAATCAGTCTCTGGAGCTTTTTTCCTCTTCCAAACTGGAACTCTATCCATTAAAAAACTCCACCCACTGAAATGATAATCTCATGAAAAAACCCTGCACAGAAATGTATAGTAGAATGTTTGACTAAATATCAAGACACTATCATTGAACCCAGTTAGCATAGACGATTTGCACATCTTAATCCCTTTCCCTTTTCACCCATCTCCCAAACCCCCTTCCGTCTGGCAATCATCAGAATGTTCTCTGTATCCATGAGTTTGTTTGTTTTACTTATTTTGTTACTTAGATTTCACATATAATTGAAATCACATGGCATTTTTCTTTCTGACTCTTCTCACTTAGCATAATATCCTCCAGGCTCCTCTATGTTGTTGCAGATGGCGAGATTTCATTCTTTTTATGACTAATATTCAATTTCATATATATACCACCTCTTCTTTATCCATTTGTCTATCAATGCACACCAAGGTTGCTTCCATACCTTGACTACTGTAAATAATGTTGCAGTAAACATGGATGAACATGTCTCTTCAAAGTAGTGTTTTGGGTTTTTTCAAATAAATACCCAGAAGTGAGATTACTGGATCTTTCTTTGGATCCTGTTATAACCTTTGTTTTAAAGTCTATTTTGTCTGACAGAAGTATTGCTACCCCAGACTTTTGTTTCCATTTTTCATAAAATATCTTTTTCCATCTCTTTACTTTCAGTCGGTATGCGTGTTTTGATCTGAAGTAAGTCTCTTGTAGGCAGCATATATATGGGTCTTATTTTCTTATCCATTCAGCCACCCTATGGCTTTTGATTAGAGCATTTAATATATTTACATTTAAAGTAATTATTGATAAGTATGTAGTGATTGCCTTTTTAGTATTTGTATCTTTATTTTTGCTTTTCTCCTTCTTAAAGACGTCCCTTTAAGATTTTGTGTAATACTGTTTTGGTGGTGATGAACTCTTCAGCTTTTTTTTTTTTTTGTCTGGGAAGTTCTTTATCTATTTTTCTATTCTAAATAATAGCTTTGTTGGGTAGAGTAATCATGGTTTTAAGGTCCTTGCTTTTCTCCACTTTGAATATTTTGTGCTAATCCGTTCTGGCCTGCAAAACTTCTATTGAGAAATCAGCTGACAGTCTTATGGGAGCTCCCTTGCAGGTAACTGCTTTTCTCTTGCTGTTTTTAGAATTCTCTTTGTCTTTAACCTTTGACATTTTAATTATGTGTTTTGGTATTAGCCTCTTTGGGTTCATCTTGTTGGGGTATCTCTGCACTTCCTGAACTTGTATGTCTATTTCCTTCACGAGGAGAGGGAAGTCTTCCACCGTTATTTCTTCAGATAGGTTTTCAATCCTTTGGTCACTCTCTTTTCCTTCTGGTACCCCTATGATGCGAATATTGGTATGCTTAATGTTGTTCCAGAGATCCCTAAACTATCCTCCTTTTTTGGATACTTTTTTCTTTTTGCTGTTCTGCTACCTTGTCTTCCAAATCCATGATTTGATCCTCTGCTTCATCTAATATTCTATTGATTTTTATCTAATGTATTCATTTCAGTTATTGTATTCTTCATTTCTGACTGGGTCTTCCTTATGTTTCCTATCTCTTTGTTGAAGTCCTCACTGAGATCATCTATTTTTCCTCTTGGGATCCTATAACCAGTGTTTTGAATTCTGCATCTGGTAGATTTGTTGTCTCCATTTTGTTTAGTTCTTCTTCTGGAGTTTTGTTCTATACTTTCATTTGGGACATGTTTGTCTCATTTTGGCTGCCTCTTGTGTTCGTTTCTATGTATTAGGTAGATTGTGTACAACTCCTGGTCTTGGTAGAGTGGCTTTAATGTAGTAGGTGTCCTGTGGGGCCCAGAAATGCAGTCTCCCTGATCACCTGAGCCAGGTGCTCCAGGTGTGTCCCTTGTGGCATTGTGTGTGCCCTACTGTTGTAGGTGAGACTTGATTGCTATTGGCACATCAATAGAAAGAATTGATCTTCAGGCAGATTGGTCATGAGAACTGGCCTTGATAACAGTGGAGGAGCTGTTGAACAGTGGCTGACGCTATAGAGTAGGATTCACTTTGGCAGGATTCTAGTGCCTGCTGAATCGGCCCTTTAGGTGTGTCATTTGTGGAGATGGTTTTGTAGTGCTCTGGTGTAGTCTGAAGCTGGCTACTGGGTGTGTTGGTTCTGGGGCCTCTTGGGATGGGCCCTGGTGCAGGTCAACTTCAGCCACTCCCTACATCTGCACAGGGCCCCTTGGTATGAGCTACAAAGTGATCTACAGATGGTTGCTACATGTGCTAGACTTGCAAGTGCCTGGGAGAAGCTAAGCTGTGAACTGAGGCTGGCTGCCGCTAGTATTGAACTCGGGGCTGCTTAGCAAAAGGAATGAGCATGCCAAGTCCAGATGCTGCTTGTTTGGGGGGTTTGTAAACCTTTGAGAGATTTTAGGAAAGTCCATGACATGAACCAAAACAGGATGTTTGTATAGAAAAGCCACTGGAAGCAACTTGGGTGGCATGGCAAGTTAGGTGGTGCAGGGGTCTCAGGGAATCACAAGTACGAGGCAAAGGGTGTTAGCCAGGTTAATGGAGACTCAGATATGGCAGCTGCCTGCAACTACATGCTGGGTTAGGGGGAAGGCATAACAAAGGAGCAATGGATTCTACCAGCATTTCTGACTGAGAGAAAGCTGCCCCTCCAGCCCTTGCCCTGAAGCCAGACAATTCAGTTCCTTCCCATATATCCGCAGCAACTATCGAGCTGCTGCCCCAGTGCTGGAGCTAATAGTGAATGAATCCATCAGCAAGTAAGTCTGTGTATGGGCCCTTTAAGAGCAACACTTGGGACTCCAGTCACCCTCCTCTCACTAAGCCACAATTTCTGCTGGTTTTCACTGCCAGAAGTTGTGGGGACTTCTCTTCCTGGCACTAGAACCCTGGGCTAGGGAGCCTTGTGTGGGGCTGGGACCCCTCATTTTTCAAGGGGGAACCTCCAAAACAGAGATGTCGCTCTTGATTTTTAACTGTCAAGTGTGAATGTGGGACCAGCCTGGTCCAAGGCCCTGCCCCTTCTACCAGGCTCAACATGGCTTCTTCTGTGTGTCCTTAGTAATAGTACTTCTGTTAAGCTAGACTTCAGGCGATTCTCAATGATGGTTGTTCTATAGTTTAGTTGTAATTTTGATATGGCCATGAGAGTAGTCAAGCATAGCCTTTACCTACTCTGCCATCTTGACTGGAAGTTCCCGTCTCAAGATATTTTTTATATTCCCTTTCAATTTCCTCTTTAACTCAGTGGTTGTCCAAGAGTGTTTTCATTTCTACATACTTGTGAATTTTCGCAATACGATTTGCAGTAAATAAACCTTTACTGTGAAGTTGTATGATATCTTGAATAGAGTACTGTGTACTCTAGCCGTAGATATCAGGGCTTTAATAGTCTCTAGTGTCCTTTTATTTTTCTCTCCAGGTGTGTTTGGGGCAACACCTAGAAACATGGTGTTTGTGTTGCCCACCTAGATACATGGTAGAAAGGTACTTGGTTGTAAAAATGTCCCCTTATATTTAATACTGTAATGTTTTGTTAGGACAGAATCTCTGGATTATGAACTTCAGAACTGATTCTAAGCATTTATTCCTCCTCTTTTGTAAGAGAGAAAACCTGAAGTGTCTTGGAGTTATCTGACTGCCCTTTAAACAACTGGAAAAGGTTTTGGCAAATTAGTTTTCTTTGAGGGATGGCCTCAGTTACAATCAAATGCTTTGAGTATATATCAAAACGCACCCCCCAACCCCCATTTCCTGCATGGAACATGAGACAATTTATTCTAGTCTTTCACAGTGAGAACCTGCTTGAGCTCCTCTGAAAAATTCATAAATTTTGAGGGGTTCCCTAAGACTGGACCCTCTAAAGTTTTAACTTTCAAACTAGTTCACATGGTGTCTACAACTTATTTGTCATTGACAGTTTATGTGTTCTAAAGGTTGCTGCTCCTCTTGCTTCCCCTCTAGGTTGGCAGTATTTCCCTATAGTCAGCTGTCTTTCATTCTGTGGGCATTGCTTTACCATGTGATCTCGAATTTCTCAAAGATCTACAAAGAGGTGCTGTTTTTCAGGTTCCTCATTTTTTTTTATTTTTTTTCTTGTTTGGAATATGAGAATGATCATTTAGAGCTCCTTACATATCAGAAAAAAAAACCCACCCATCACTCTGTTACTCTGTATTTTTCCTTGTGACACTGTACCATTTTCATTGGTTGATTCTGCTGCTAGTGACCACATATATGTTTTCAAAGATTCTTTTTGTGTGTGACCAATGCATCTAAAAATATTATCATGTTGAGATCTCCGCATTTGGAGCTTATCCTCATCTTATAAAAATTCTTTACTCTGAACATGTGTTTTTCATGCTAAAGATATTTTGATGAATTACTTTGTTTTATCATAGATCTTTTTTGATAACAATGGAATCTGATGTCAAGACTGATGTCACTACTTGTATCAAGTTAAAGAGAAGACTCCATGGCGTATGGGGCATACGCTTTGTCAGTGTGTACAGCAGTAATATGAAAATGCCAAATACTATGACATTTTAAATATTTAAAGATAAATGAAAATCTTCTCAAATGTCCTGAAACACTAAGACACCACAAATATTTATGGTCAAATTCAGTTGAAAGTCTCAAGTCTCAGATAACAATGCCCAAACTAATGACTACATGATATATACACAAAATTTGTAATGATGGTAAAAGTGAAGATGCGCCATGTCTATATCTTTACCTTTATGGAGAATCTTTACTGTTAATCAAAAAAAGGAGGAATTCTGTATTGCTGCCCTCTATTTTCATACCCAAGCAGTTCCTGAAAAAGTGTTTAATATGAGTTACATGGTCGAAATATAAGTAATCAATAATGAAATCCTCACTTTCTGAGGTTCGTATCCTCATAGAAAAGAACTATACACACCCCAGCCTCCCTATTGTGTCACGACACTTTTTAATTTCCTTCAAAGCCTTTATTTCCATCCTGTAAACTAAATCTATATCATTTGTTATGCATCTCTTTTCCTACAAAAATATAAGCACCAGGACTGCTGTTGTATCCAAATCCTACAGTACCTTGATTATTTGTGCCATGTTGGATACGATGACTCTAAAGTGCATGGCAATGAGGGATGTTGAAACATGAGCATCAAGAGTATAGTCTCTTAGCAAAAAATGCTTGATGAGACCAGTGGTCCTTTCTCCCTTGCTAGGTTCGTGTTCTCTCGCAAGTTACCTAAACTATAGTCCTTAGTTGAGTCATAAAAAACAGTATTAAAAATATTATGTAGTATATCAAGAAGTGAATTTATATATTTTAATTGACACACCTACGGTAAATGGTGTACTATAACATAGGAAATACATCAGTGTTCAGATGAGTACTAAAGACATAAAGACGGGGAGCTAACCTACAATTTTTGTAATGCCATCTCTTATTCTGTTGAAAAGAAATGTCACCTCCTTCATCAAAGGTTCCTGGTGACCATGATGGACAAAGACAAAAATAAATATATTTTGTAACCACATTTCAAAAATGGTAAAAGTGACAATTCCAAATTATAAAAATGACCAATACTGCCCTCTTCTTACTGATATGACTGACTGGGGCTTCTTACAAATTCAATTTAGCTTCATTATGATGTTTTTTGCCTTCTAGAAAACAAAGTTTATGATTATCAATAATATGTTTATCTCCTCATAGCATTCAATATACAAAAATGTTCTAGTGATTTGCATAGCCATCAAATCATCTAACACGAGACAAATATTAAAGTCCTGCCAACCTTTTATGTTTCACCCCACAGTCATGTGTACTTTGTGGTCACTCTTATTACAGCATTCATAATACACTCCTCTTTGAATACAGGCATACTCCTGCAGGTCACTGGCAAGAGGGTCCTACAGAAAACCATGATTTAAGGTTTTTGGTATTACAAGTGAATAAAAATTAGTGTCATGACAAAAGCTGTATAAGCCTCAGAAAAAATTACCTGAACTTGAATGCAATGATAAAATTGACTCATAATGTATAATGATTAAATGAAGAGAACTGCAAAGTTTATTTCAAAATCTATAATTACAATGGAACATTTTAACATATCCTCTCAGGAAACGAAAAACATAACATTTGTTAGCACATGACTTAGACAAGTTAATAAAATATTTCTATGAAAAATCTACAATAGTGTTCATTTGGCAAAAAAAAGCACATACCTTTAATCACATACAATCAAACACAACTGAAAGCATATTGAGGGATTACATTCAGCTACAAGCAACAGGAAATACCCACAGTCCTCCTGACAGGAGGAAGGTGCTTTTTTTTTTCACATGGAAGGACTGAGTCAAGGCAGCCATTGCACATGCAATAGAGAAAAAGATTCCCATGTTCTTCTTGTTGATGGCCCCATTGTAGATGTCATGGTCAATCAGAAAAACATGCTCATTGCACTATTAACAGCATTAGATGTTTTGTATACAAGTGAGACCTTATATGGATATAATCTAGAGAAGAAGGAATCAGACATAGCATGAAAGTCTGAATCAGTTTCCTGGTGGACACAAGAGGGCTGACGCAAGACTCCAGACTCCAATGCACCTTTGATGTGAGTCTTGGGAAGACATCAGCAGAAAGTTATACCTCTCAGAAAATGGATATTAGACAGTTGGTAGAGGTTGTGAGGGTAGTCTTGATTGGAACGTTAAAGAATCCAAAAAATGGAATGGAAGGTGGTGTCCTTGAAGGTCCTATATATCTGTCTGTCCAAATGGTGGCTCCAAAATCTGACTGTCTTGTTTTTGCCTTTCAAATCTAATGCAAGTGAGGTTACTAAGGAATTCTAACATGGAATCATAAAAGGGATGGTTTCTGGAAAATCAAGTTCCTAACATTATCCACAAGGGAAATATTTCCCACTGTAGATTTTGTTACTCTAATACAGGTCCCTCTTCTTAAATCAAAGTCAATTCACCAACTACTAGTCAGAAGGAAGGATAAAAAGCAAAGGCACAAATATAAAAATAATATTCACATGAAACTATATTATTTCATAAAATTGCCATTCATAAAATTTATTCCCAATATTTATCAGTATGTAAAATGAAAAAAGGCTTTTGTATCCATCATCCCCCAAAAGGAGCTTTAGCAGAGGGAAAGGTAGACTATATATAATAATCTAAGGACATGAATTGCCACAAGGCTACTACGAAAATCCAACTACTAAACTGTTCTTTTTTAATGGTCCCTTAACACAGAACAAACAAAGCATTATAAAAAAATTTTTTTTAACATAATTGCATATAAGAAATACATTTCAATCACCCATGAATCTAACAGGTTTCAAAATAGAGACGTATTATTAACATTTTAAGAAAAAAGCAATATTAATCTTACGTACTATTGTTGAAAGACAACTCTTAGAATTATCTTACACCTGATTATTCATTTCTGAACATAATTAGTAGCAATCCAAGGTCCAATAATGCACTTTTAAAGAGAGGTTTAGGAAAAACAATGTACTTACAACTTGAATAAGAACTGTTTCATGTTGAAACTTTTCTGGCGCGTTATATATGGATTAACTTCTATCAAGTTTTCTCATGTTACACTTCTGTTCTCCTCTGGAAGTTTCATGTGTAAAGATACGGGCCAATACAAGTCTTTCCCATGCTGTATAAATTCAAGAGGTTTTATCCAGTATGTACTTTCATGTGTTTGAAAGGAACTGGGATAACTGAAGTCTTGTCCACATTCTGCACTTTTATATGGTTTCTCTTTAGTGTGCATTGTCAGGTGTCTTCGAAAGTTTGTATGATAACTAAAGGCTTTTCCACATTCCTTACATTCATAAGGTTTCTCTCCAGTGTGAGTTCTTTCGTGTATTTGAAGATAACTGAGATATCTAAATGCTTTACTACATATTTTACACACATAGGGTTTCTCTCCAGTGTGAGTTCTTTCATGTGTTCGAAGATAACTGGGACATCTAAATGTTTTATGACATATTTTACATTCATAGGGTTTCTGTTATGTGAGTTCTTTCATGTATTTGAAGATAACTGGGATATCTGAATGCTTTACTACAAATTTTACATTCATAGGGTTTCTCTCCTGTGTGATTTCTTTCATGTATCTGAAGATAACTGGGACATCTAAATGCTTTATGACATATTTTACATTCATAGGGTTTCTCTGTTATGTGAGTTCTTTCATGTCTTCGAAGATCACTGAGACACCTGAATGCTTTACCACATAGTTTACATTCGTAGGGTTTCTCTCCAGTGTGACTTCTTTCATGTGTTTGAAGACTTTGGTAACATCTGAAGGCTTTTCCACATTCCTTACATTCATAGGGTTTCTCTCCGGTATGAGTTCTTTTATGTTTTCGAAGATAACTGAGACAACTAAATGTTTTATTACATATTTTACATTCGTAGGGTTTCTCTTCACTGTGAGTTCTTTCATGTATTTGAAGATAACTGGGATACCTGAATGTTTTACTACATAGCTTACATTCATAGGGTTTCTCTGTTATGTGGGTTCTTTCATGTTTTCGAAGATAACTGAGACAACTAAATGCTTTACTACATTTTTCACATTCATAGGGTTTCTCTCCAGTGTGATGTCTTTCATGTGTTTGAAAACTTTGATAATATCTGAAGGCTTTACTACATTCCTCACATTCATAGGGTTTCTCTCCACTGTGAGCTATTTCACGCATTTGAAGAGAACTAGAAATACTGAAGGCTTTACCACATTGTTTACATTCATAGAGTTTCTCTCCAGTGTGAGTTCTTTCATGTAATTGAAGTGAACTTGAACAACTGAAGATTTTCCCACATTCCTTACATTTATCAGTTTTCTCTCCGTTGTGAGTTCCTTCATGTTGTTCGAAGCACTGGAGATGACTAAAGGCTTTCTCACATACATTACATTTATATGGCTTCTCTCCACATTTCAGATACTCATAGGGCTTGTGTCCAGTGTGACATTTGATGAGTCCATCAAGGGATGAATGACACACCAAGACTTTTCCACATGAACTGTCCTCACATGGATTTATTCCAGTAGTTTTCTTCTTCAGATTGAAATCTGTATTAAGGCTGAAGTGTTCTCCACATTGACTAACCTCTTTACTTTCACAGAGTCTCTCTACCATTTGAGTTCTTTAAAAACAAGAAGCACATTTTAAATGATTTCTTTATTAATGGTTTTATAGTAATTATATTTATTTTGATTTATAAGAAAACTGTAGCTATTCTGTCTTGTCTAAATTGTCTGAAATATATACTAAGGCTCTCCAAGAAGACTTCGCCCTTGCTATTATCAAACTGTGATATTTAAATATAATAGGGTTTATTAATGCTGTTTCCAAGTGAACAATTTTGCAAATACTGAACACGTATATTTAAGAAAGTATTTTTCGTAAAAATTTTCTATGAGAGATATTAGTTTATTAGTTTTATCTGCTTTTTTTTTTTTTTAACATCATAACAAACTAAAATTCTCATAAGACATTGCTTTCTATTGTGCAACTCACCTTAGTATTCTCCCCTGGTTTTTGTACTGATCGTCAATGTCAGGACCTTTCCATTCTTTTCCTAAAATACAGACCCAGAAAAGTGATTCCAAAGCATTAAAATTATAGAAAAATTATCAGCTTCTAGATTCATGATGAGCTGTGACCATGCCCAGGTTATTTATCGGCATCCTCCCTTTCCACATTCCACATCTTAGAACAATGCTGATGAACAGAAAACACTTGTTCTCTAATTGATGAAGTGGAGGTAAGTTGCCATCCTTACCCACTGAGGCCAGGTTCCTGATGGTTTCCCGCATCACATCTCTATAGAGTTTCTTCTGTGAAGGATCCAGTAAAGCCCACTCCTCTGGGGTGAAGGTCACAGCCACATCCTCAAAGGTCACTGAGTCCTAAAACATCCAACATATGGGTACAGTGGGATGTGTGAGACTGACAGCACTGGACATCTAGACTCCATTTATAGTAAGGTAACATATGATTCTCTCATCTCCAAACATCTCATCTATGACTTGATTATCAAAAACTCACTCTCTGTCCACACTTGCTCATAAATTTAATAAGTAACCATAATTAACACATGGAAATTACTTACACATTTTTACTATGATCACTTTACATCTTATTTATCTCCAATGTCAGGGTCCTGAGCATGTAGGGAAATAAGAAAATTGCTATAGAAATGAAACATATATTATTAAGACCATCAATTCCTTGTGAAAAACAATTTTTTCATCTTCTTCCTCATTACCCACCTTTTATAGCACTTGAAGAGACAGAGGGTAAAATGTGCATAAAGTTTTAAGGAACAAAACATAGTGAAAAACTGGAAGTTTTTCCTTCTCTTCCCATCAACAAAGCCAGCTGTCCATGTCATCCTAAAGTCCTTTACCAGTAATCAGGTGCAGCTGGCTGGATGTAAAAATGCTTGAAGAAAAGGACTGCTTTGAACTTGTGGGGTATTTATCACAGACTGAGTTCTTCCTTCTCTCTCTGTCCAATACAAAGAAATTGAAAAGTTATTTGGAACTTAGAGCTCAGACACAAAGAAGAAGGAATGGCAAGTTAGATGACAAAGTCCCTGTACTCATGTGCTCAGGGTTGCTTCCGGCCAAATTTTAGAACACATGCTGAGATAATGGGCCAGAAGAGCTCTTTCTAGTCAAACCATAACAGGGTACCATGGGCCTCGCTGCCCTTGAGGAAGAGATTACAAGCTGCAGATTTCAATGGAGTTCATTGAAGTCCACATGGGTTGAGATGAATTTGCCCATGATTATAGAATACATAAAGGATTCAACAGTGCCTTCCTCCAAAAGAACAGAAAATTTCCATTCTCCTATCTCAGAGGAAGTGTTTACCGAGTCACTCTGGAGACTACTTTGCCAAGTTCTGGTGTGGCACTTTAAAAACTCAGGAGCTGTCATTCTCATTCTCACACACACAAAATAGAAATTAAACACACACACACACACACACACACACAACCTGCAGAAAACCCAACCAAACAAAAATAAAAGTAAAAGAAACTTGAAATGAACAAATCTTCTTAGATCCACCAGAGCCTTGATGTCACAGGCAATACTGACATCTCCAAAACAGGAAAAAAGAAAAAAATATATATGGTATTGTGAATATGCCCCAACTATTCTGTTATTCACAAGGCTTGCATTAAAAAAGAAAAAAAAATACATATATATATATATATATATATATATGTATTTTTTTTCACCCAAATCTACTGCAAAGATGATAAAGAATGACGACAACAACAACAACAAAAAACGAACACAATATCCATGAACCCTAGGGCAACTTTTAACACGAGGTCTGAAATACATGTAATGGGAATACCTGAAGAAAAACAGACAGAAAGAAACAAGAAAGGTAAGTGAGGGAAGAGTCACTAAAATTTCCTAAAACTCATAATAGATGACATACTGTTAGTCCAGAAAACTCTAAAACAGAAAACATAAAAAACACCAAATATGTATACCTAAGTATACCATATTCAAATTAGAAATCAAAAACTAAGAGAATGTATTGAAAGAAGCCAGAAGGGTAAACAGACTATAGGTATAGAGAAACAAAGATGTGAATTAAATCAAACTTCTTTTCAGGAAAACACACACACACACACACACACACACACACACAAGAACGGAGTGCAGTGAAATATTGAATGTTTTGAAATTAAAACAACACTCTCATAAAACTGTGTCAAGCAAAATTATCCTTCAAAAATAAAAGAGAAATAAGGACTTTCTGAGACACAAATAGAGGAAATCTGTCACTAATAGATCTACTTTGAAATGTTTCACAGTTCATCAAAAGAATGTAAATGATAAAGGTAGAGTAGCAGAAAAGGAATTAATAAAGATAAAACATCTTTTGTATTTCTTATATAACTCATGATACTTAAAATAATATTAGCAATAATTTAATATTAATAAAAATGTTTATGGGTAGTTGAAATAAATGATAGCAATGTGACAAGGAAAAGTGGAGGGGGCTTTGGGAATAGTGTGGTACGTGGTACTTGTACAACCAGTGAAGTGGCGGAGTGTTACTTGATATAGGATGTGCGTTAGTTGTAAATGTGTACTCAAAACCGAAACTACTACTATTAGAAAGGAAAAAAGGGGGAAAGGAAAATAAAGGATTTGACAGGGCAACAGCTAAAAAAGTTCTTTTTTTAAATGTGTGACTGATATGCTATTAGAGAAATAAAAAATTAGGTAAAACGCTCAATTAACGCTAAAACAAGCAGACAAAAAGACTGAAGACAAAAAGAAATAAAGAACAAAGGAAACAAATGGAAAACAGTAAAAACATTTGGTAAACATTAATCTAACAGTATCAAAACCCACTTTAATCATCAATAGTATCAATATAATTGAAAAATACAGCAGTATCAGAGTTTCAAAAATCACACTTACCTATATGTTGTCCACAAGAAACCCACTTTAAATATGTAGACAGATGAAAGGTAAAGGGATGGAGGAAAATAAACCATGCCAACGGCAAGCAAAGGACACTGGCATGGGTATGTGATTTATAAACAACCGCGATTTCAAACCAAGGAAAACTCCAGCGATAAAGAGGGACACTGCATGATGACAAAGGGGTCCATCTCCAGGAAGGCACAGCAGTCTTTTAGGTGTATATATGCACAGCAAAACAGAGGCAAAATATATAAGGTGAGGGCTGACAAAATGCAAGGAGAAACAGACTCAGCTGCTGTGGCTGGAGACTTCAATACCCCCTTATCGTGAATTATAAATTCCAGGAGCAGAAAATCAGGAAGGACAGAGTGGAACTGAGCAGCACTCTGAAACAGCTGGACTTAATGGTAACCAACAGAATACTTCATGCAACAGTAGCAGAATATGCATTCTTCTCAAGTTCACATAGAACATTCGCCAAGACAGAACTCATCCTAGGACACAAAGCACACCTTAAAATTTTGAAAGAACAGGAATCATACAAAATATGCTTTTAGACCACACAGGAATTCACCCAGAAATCAGCAACATGAAGAGAGTTGGAAAACCCCTAAATACATGCAGATTCAAAAATACACAGGATCAAAGGGGTCTCGAGAGAAATGAAAAATTATTTTGAACCAAATAAAATGAAAACACAATGTAGCAAAGTTTGTAGGATGCAGCAAAAGCAATGCCTGGAGGGAAATTTATGGCACTGAACAAATACACTAAAAAAAAAAAAAATCTATACTCAATAATGTAAGCAACTACCCTAAGAAACAATTTAAAAAGAATAAATTAAACTGAAAGTAAACAGAATAAAAGAAATAATAAAAATTATGAAAAAGTCAATAGTATTGTAGAAAATCAATGGAGAAAAATTTTTTAAGTCACTTCTTTGACAAGATAAATAAAACTGGTAAACATCTAAACAAGATAACTCAGAAAAGAGGCAGAAATTACTACCATCAGAAAGGAGACAGGGAGGAAATGAAAACAAAAAAGGATTTGATAAAACTGAACATTTGCTTAGGATAACAAACTGCCAATAGAGGGAAACTTCCACTTCTTGCAAAAGAACATCTTCACAAAACCTGTAGCTAAATCTACCGCTTTTATTCCTCACGACATGAGTGTCTACATTAAACACCAGAAAGAACCCACAACAACAGAGGTAACTCCTGGAATTAATAAGAGACTAAAGCAAAGATTAAGGGAAACACAAGTCAACTGCTTTCCTATAGACCCACACAAGTACACTCAACCGATCTTTGACAGAGGAAATAAGGCAATTCAATGGTAAAAGGAAGACTTTTAACTAATAATGCTGGCAATAACACACGAACATACATGAAACAAATATAGACACAGGCCTCACACATTTCACAAAAATTAACTCAAAACACATCACAGATCTAAAATGTAAAATGCAAAAATAATAAACTTCTACACGATAACACGAGAAAATCTAGGTGCAAAGAAAACAACAACGAGGTATCACTATGCACTTATTAAATACTCAGAACACCAAATGCTGGTGGAGATGTGAACGCGCAGGCAATCCTCACTCGCTGCTGGTGGGAACGGGACTGGGTACGCCTACACTGGAGACAGGGACTTTTTTTCAAAACAAAATGTACTCTTACTACACATAGTGAGATCCAGCAATCATGCTCCTTGGCATTGACCTAAATGGACTGAAACCTTATGTCCACACAAAAACCTGTACATGAATATTTGTAGGCACTTTATTCATAATTAGCAAGAGTTAGAGTTAAGTAAGGTGTCCTTTGAAAAGCAGACAATCAATGGTAAATCCATGCAATGTAATAAAAAAGAGGGATTAAGCCATGAAAAGACATGGGGGAACCTTAAAAGTACATTGCTAAGAGAAAGCAGCCAATCTCACAAAGTTACACACTGTATGATTCCACTGTATGGGGCATTCTGGAAAAGACAAAACCACGAGCCCATAAAAAGATCTCTGGGTCTGAAAGATTAGGGTTAGAGGGAGGAATGAATAAGGGGAGCACAGAAGATTTCTGGGAAGTAAAACTATAATACGGTATATAAAAATGATGGATATACATTATTACAAATCTCAAAACCCATAGATCCTATAACATAAAGTCAACATTATTATAAACAGTGCACTTCACTGCATCAATATTGGTTCAGCAATTGTAAATAATGCACCACAGTCATACAAGATTTAAAAAATAATGGAAACTGTGTGGATGCACTGTGCTCTCTGAACAATTTTTCTGTAAGCTTAAAATGGCTTTTAAAAAACTGAAGTCTATCAACAATCAAAAAAGATGAAGGCAGACTCACTACAATTCATCCTTGATGACTGACTGATGGATGAAACAGGCCACGTATCATTCAACTCATCAGACCTTATGTCAATACGCCAACGCGGTGCCCTATGAGCCTGCGACCAGTACGGAGGAGAAGCTTCCATGGATGCCCCGTGGGAGAGCGGGGTGCTCTGTGTTCCGAGAAGCGCCGTGGTTACCACCAGCGGAGTCTGGAAGTCCAAGGACGGTTGGCAGTTTCCTGGTGAGTCTGGTTTTGGGGAGCTGGTTGTCCTGGGGTGCAGACAAGTGTTACCTAGATCTACACGTGGGGTGTCTCAGTCAGGACATCCCCAGAGTTCTCTTACCACAAAGGGGCAGCTCAGACAACGGTCCAAGGGCCTGTGAACATAGGCAGATGGGGACAACTGTGGGCCAGCGGTAAGATGACTGTCGGATGTCTGGGGAGCTGTGTGACCCTTGGGCTCGGTCCTTTATCAGGAATGTCCCAACGAAGGGATGAAGAGTCGCAGCTCTGCACTGTGCTCCCCCACGTACGAGTGTGTGTGGTCCTCCTGAGAGTCTGCCCTCCCCAGGGCCGGCCGCTCACTGAGTCCCTAGGAACAGCCCAGGGAACCCAGGAGCCTGCGAGAGGGGCGACCTCCTCTAGCACTGTAACTTCTTTCAAGGGACTGGAGTAAGGAAGGTCACCCCTCTTGCAGGTGGCGCAAGCTGGAGGGCCAAGGGCTGGCTCCATCATGTCACAAGCAGATGTCAGCCGCCTTGTTGAGCACAGGGAGCTGTTTCCAGGGCCGAAGGCACAGGCCCCTCAGCAGCAGGTCCCGTGCTCAGTGCTTATGACAGCCTCTGTTTCAAAGAGAGCCCAGCACGTCATGATATCTGTGGATCCGATGGCATATCGTATGGGCCTAGGACAGTTTTTTAATCAGAAGCCTAGGGACAACTGAAAGCCCTCCTCCAGAGCCTCACGTCACTACCAACAGGGTTAGAGGTCCTGATGTGACAACCAGTTGCTGTAGAGGGTGAGTACCCTGGGCTTAAGCAGGGCTTGAACTGCTCCCTTCGCTGAAAAAACTGAAACCATGGTGCTGTCCACTGCCACCCGGAGGGTTAGGATCTTTGCTGCAACGGATGCGGGGGCAGTGGCAGCAGCCGTGTTACTGAGGGGTCCTGCTGGGCCCTCTGGGATTTCCCCACCTACTGTCTGTCATCCCTGTCTCCTCTGTCTGAAATAACTGCTCCTGAAGGAGTGACCATCTGATGGGCTCCCCTCATTCACCAGGCATAATCATCCTCGTACCCCCAAGATCTGTCCCTAATGTCTGGGCAAACTCAGCATCAGTCACACATTCTAGCTAAACACACACTAGGGTTCCAGCCAAGACACTGACCCAGGAGCACTGTAAGGAGGGTTCCATTCTCATACTCTGCTCACGAAGGACAAGGAATTACTTAAACTGCCAACCCGGAGTCCTGGGTATACAGACCCCAGGCTCGGTAGATCCACTACACAGCACAGGGCAGCACAGCCCACAGGAGAACTCCCCAGCAAGCAGCAGCTCAGTGCGAGGGCCTCCAGGTCCACATTGGCCTGACAGATAAGGAGCACTAGGGGGAAAGGGAGGGGTGGGGTTACGTTGTCAGGAGTCAAACATCAAGTAGGTGAACCTGGACTACTCACTGCAAGAACAAATACGAGTAAGAAAAATGTTCATCATACTGGCCAGTTTTTATATAAAGAAATTAACAAGATGATTAGGAAGTGATCAAAACTGGTTATGAGTGTGGCTGGAGTGAGAGCTCCAGAGCAGAGCAGGATATGCAGGCAGAGAGTCTTCTGTAGTTAGTTACCTATCTCAGAAACGTTCTTAACATTCCCATGCATATTAATTTAAAGTAAAAAGTGATATGTGTATATACCATATTTCCTATGATTTATCATTATTTTAAATTAACTTTTGCTTTTTAAAATTAACTTTTCTACATAGACACCACTCCACGATTTAATCCTTTAAACACTAAATGATATAAAAATGCAGACCATAAAGAATTTGTAAATCGCTTTCTAACTAAAAGTACAAAAAGCATTGACAATTTTCTCTCTGCTATATTTCACAATAAGGCTACATTAGGAGATGAGTAAGATATTATAATGCATTAGATTTGCAATTAAGCTCTGGAATGGACAGGGAATTTCAAATATTTACGTAAGCTTTAAGGCGTTTCCTCATATTATTGAAAATAAATATTCAACTGTTTTTTTCCTCCCTTACATTAAAATTAGAGTTCCTTTACCTTGGGAACAATAGTATAGCCTTTTACATGTCAAAGTTCTCTAGGGACAGGGACATACAAAACAGACCTAAAAATGGAAAATGCACTTGAGCACTTAAAAACACCCATCTCATATCTTAAGTTTCTCTTGCCTGAATGGAAGAAAAATTCTATTTGGGTCCGCAATTTTCTGTCCTTACTCACATCGTATCTCTCAATCAACTTCCAATTTAAAACCCCCAGTTTTAATGAAAACTGGAATCAAAGGGCTGCAACATTTAATGAATAAAGGAATCCGACAAAAAGAAAGAAATATTGGAATCAAGGCAGATAAGCAACCTGCTTCCCTACACAGAAACACATTCAGAAAGTTGAACATAATCACAAACTTGGGGGTCTAGACACCCCTGGCTGGGACAGAATCCCTGGAGTGGGTCAGTCCCTGGGGAAGGAGGGTGGAACGCTTGAGCCACTCCAGGAATGAAATCTGGGAGCCCAATACCTACCCCCTATACCCCCACCCACCTCCTCCCGCCAGGCTTCCATTCTCACAGTGAGGAAACTCAGCCTGATTCAGCTTAAGTTCTGACCCCAGTGAACTCCCCAATTCATAAGCCCTTCGTTCACAAGACAGAACCCCTGATCTTCACAGACTTTCTTCTTGTGCACAAACTACACTCTGAGTGCACCTAATCTGTTGATGCAAAACTCAAAACGTCTAAAAATGTCTAGGCCTGAGGATATCACAACCTCAGAAAGGGCATCATCCCTCCTGCCCCGCCCACATGTACACTTGTGCCCCCAGCTTTCCAGGGCTGTAGTTTCTCTCAGTGTAAAGGCTCTTTCCATTGTAGGTATGGGCAGGTAGGACACCTGCAGGGGAGGCTCCCAGAAGAACCAAGTGGGCCTTCAAATACTTCTCTTTTATAAAATAATAAGTAAAATAAAATAAAATAAAAATAATAAATAGAGCCACATTAAAATGGAGCCAGAGCTGCCATCCCAGAAGAAATGCGTTATACGTCTTATGCCTCAAATCTTGGAATGTTAAAACAGGGCAAAATAACCTTTGGACTGGGCCTAACCAACATTGTGTCCCAAAGAACAGTTTGCAAGGATAACAAGAAAGCAGATATTCTCACTACAGAACTGATGACTAACTGAAAATTTAAAATTGTTTAGAATTAGCTGTGTTATGTCACTATGCTACATCATCTGCACTAATAAAAATGCCTTTCTTCTATTGATATAATGGTTCTCCTTTCTCATAAATATCTCTTGCCTATATCTCCTAATTGGAACATTAATTGGGCTTCTGCCTGAACCGACTCTTCTCAAATAGCTATTCTATTGATCTCAAATAAGTTCTTGTTACCTCTCACTTTGAAAGGGCTTTTTTGTTGTTTTCTTTTCTAAGTTAACACTTCACAAGCTCAAAGGAGCCTTGGTTTGAGTCACTGACCACAGGTCTCTGCTCTCCACTAGAGTTGCTTGGGACCATCAGTGATATGTTAAATGACACAAATCCAGTATTTATGTGGAAAGGAAGAAAATTATAAAGGTTTTTTACTAGTTCAACCAGAAAACCTGAAATATCTTTTTTTCAAAAGTCAGTTAATTACATTTCCAGGAAAAGAAAGTGATTTATAAATAATTAATAATACTTGAACAATTCTACTCTGCAAGTCTAAGCCCTCGAATTGTATTTTAAAAACACCCCCAAAAAAACAAACCTCAGAAACATACTACACATGCTCAGAAAGAAAGAATGAAAGAATAATTCTATTAAAATGGATAGTAATATTGGAATACTTTATTTTCTGAATTCATCTCTTTTGTGCCTGTTTGGAACTATTTTATACAGTGTTTCAAGCTCTACTGATTAAATACATTTTATCCCTATTGAGACTTAAGTCAATAAATGTTTTCAACTGACAAACCCCATGAGGGGCAGTGGTGACAAGAGACAACATGGAGGAAAGTTTCCCAAGAGGAGCCTCCACCCAAAGGACTTCCCGAAGGACGTCTGTGCCCAGGGACGGTCCTGGGTGGGGAGGAACCCAGATTTCATAAGACGTATTCAAGGAGGGTGGTTATTGTTGGCTTTCCTCTCACGCGAAATATACGTAAGCAAATAATAAATCTTTTTAATAAAAAAGAGCATTGCAAGGCTCTGGGTAAAAAATAAACCATTAAAATATTGGGACTGTCTGAAATAAACACGGAGAAAAAAATAGTTGATAATGATGCTGTGATTCGGAGGGGGGACGGTGGCTTAGGGAATGCCTGTAGGTGACTGGAAATTTAGGGGCTTATTGTCAGCCCTAGGTGAACATAGGTTGTTGGGGGACAGGGAGGTGGATTTCAGACCCTGCTCCCTAAACCTTTGGAAAACTCAAGAGAAAACGGGTCACCCCCTAGGAAGAAAGAAGGGGCTGGGGATCCCAAAGACCGTAGCTCCTCCCACGCATGAACCAGGATGCCCAAGTCACGACTGTCCCTCGATGACCCATTGCGTAGTCACTGCACCATCCGCAGAGGCACGGAGCTGCGCGCAGAGCTGTCCAGGGAGGCTCTGCGGCCAGGGCCGAAGTCGCCGCGCGCAGAAATGGGACAGTACGACTGGGGTCCCGGCTGCCGACCCACCCCCTACGCTTCGCGCTGGAGGGGACCGAGGTTCAACCGGCGCCCGCGGGCGGAGGCGGAATCCGGTGGCGGACCCCAGACTTGTCCGCAGGGAGGCCCGAGATCCGCCATGGCCGGTTCCAACCAGCCCCTCGTCCCTGTCTCCCCACGCCACAGCAGAATACTCACCATTTCTAGGTTTCCTGCGTCTCCCTGAGTCCTTCCTACGACTCCAAGACCAGTGCAGATCACAGCGTGACAGAGGCTGCGACAGATCCACCAGGGACCATCAACCGCAGGCAACACCAGACTCTGGGAGCCGCAGGACGCAGTTGAGACGCCCACGCCTGTGCGGCACATATCCCCACCCACCTGCCCCAGCGGCACCCTTGATTGGACAGTTCCCAAGGCCGCGCCCCCTCATGCCTGAGTGACAGCTGGCGGCAGAACGCAGTCTTTGCTGAAAGGGCTCCGCTCGTCTGCAGTACCAGACCCAGCCTGCAGTATTACCAAAAACAGATTTTTTTTCTAGTCCTGGGGCTACCTGTGTTTTCTTCCAGCTCTTGGTGAAGGCCAGGGCACAGGTGTGCACAAGGAATTCCTGATTTAGTTTTCAGATGGAGCAAGTAAGTGACTCAGGCCAGACCTGACTGGAACAAGAGGACCTCATGTCTTCTAGGGACAAGGGCTTGGCCATAAAGCTGAGTCCACTCATGGACGTCTGATCCTTGTTTAGAAACACAGGCACTGATATGTGACTGCACCATCTTTAATAGATTCTGGCTCCACATTGGTCTTTGATCCTTGCAAGCTTTGAGTCTTCCATTCATCCCTTCCTCGTCTTAAGTCATTTGGTCCTTAAGAAAAAGAAGCCCAGAGCTCTTGTCTCTGGTGAGAGGGTGGAACCCACAGCAGCCCCGGCCTAGGCTCAGGGACTCATTTCAGTCTAACCACAGGGCTTGAGATGTGTTCCTTACCCTCTCAGGTGTTCATTTTACAATGGCAAGAAATTTAATTTTGATAAGTTTTTGCATTACTCCCTAGAAAACTTTGAAATGCAAATGACTGTAATATCCCTAAGATTTCTATTTTTAATAATATAAGAAAAACAATAAAGATTACGTAAATATGGGATGCACCTGGAAACTATCTCCCCTTCACAAATTTACTGAGGGATAATTGACTAATTGTCTATATTTAAAGATTACAATATGATTTAATATGCATACATTGCATCAAAAAGAATACTTGAAATTTGCTAAAACAGAATTAAGTGTTCTCACCACAGGCACAAAACAGTAACTATATGAGGTGATGGCTATGTTAATTAACCTGGAAACTAATATGCCTGAGAGATTGGACTGCAAGACTTTTGCACTGAAAAACTCTTAATGCATTTATTTATTTATATGAACTTTTACTGAGATATAACCCACATACTACACACTGTACCTCGCTGAAGCATACAATTCAAGGTATACAATTCAGTATATTTGCATATACATACAGTCATCACCACAAACTATTTTTGAACATTTTCGCCACCTCAAAAAAATTTTTTTTTAACCCTCTACCCTTTTTCTATAACCCCCAATCATCCCATCTTCGTCGTCCAGTCCCTAGCCCTAGGCAACCCCTTATTTACTTTCTGTCTCTATAGATTTCCCTATTTGGGGATTTCATAGGACAGGAATTCTATTATCTATGGTCTTTGAGATTGACTTCATTGACATAACATCATTTTTTTCAAAGTCATCCATGTTGTATCTTGTATCAAATACTTCATTTATTTTTATGGCCAAATAATATTCCATTGGATAGATAAAACGTGTGTTATTTATCTATTCATCTATTAATGTACGTTTGTTTTTTTTCCACTCTGGTTACTATTGATGCAGGATAGGGAAAATTCCTCCAAGTGGCTCTGTGCTGAGAGTGAAAGGATTCTTGACTGAGCGCAGGAAAAAATTTAAGCGCACACTAGCGTCAGAATCAAAAGGGAAGTTTATTAGAGAACAGGTAACATTCCGTAGACAGCATGGTCTCCTCTCGGAGGCAGAGTGAGAGAGCCTGAGAGAGGCTCAGAGGGGCAGACACAAGGAGAGGGACTGAGAAAAGACAGTGAGAGGGACCCCAGGTGTTCAGGGAATCCAGTTTACATATCATTCTTGGTTTCTATGAATTACAGTTAAAGACTTCGTTTACCTATTTTTATTTGGTGGTATGGACACACAGTGTAAAAGGATAAGACTGTAGCAAGAAAGGGTAAGACTATGTAACATGAAAGGACTGATGGCAGTTCCCAGCCTTTTATCCATAGGTTCCCCCACGGTTTTAGCCATAGGGAATGAATGATTGGATTTATTTTGTATAAGATGCGATTTAAAGACTGTTTCCCAATTTTCCCTTCATTGTGTGGGGAAATGGTTTGTTAGCAATCCCAGCATAAATCTTCCATTGTTCTGCAGGTTTTCTTATGGTCTGGCTGCAGGGCTGATCAGTGTATTGCAGTCTTGAATATAGCTTGATTTAATTTTAAGTTCTCTTGTCTCCTCCCTACGTTATTAAGATTTATTTATTTTTTCTTTCTTTCTTTCTTTTATTATAACGTTGTTTATTATGTGACTATTTTTTTACAATACAAACAAAAAATACAGATATGCAATATATGAATACAGCTAAATGCAGAATGGTGACTTTTTTTTTTCAAGAGGCCATGATACCCATTTCTAGTAAAATAAAGAGGCTGCACATAGGTAGAAATAGGTTGGTCATTAGCTTCACAGTTTTACCTAGAAATGATCTATAGGATGCATCCACCTTCTCCCCACCAGCTACTTATCATACAGTGTAAAAAGAGAATTAAAGGAAAGCTTTTTGTTGGTCCCTACCATACAAAAGATGCTATATTCTATTTTTGCAGAGTCAATATGTGGACAATACCTAAATTGTTATTACAGAAATGAGGCAGTAATGAGATTCTGGCTAAAGAAGACACTAAATGAGAATGATATATATTTAAAGAACCCAAAACAAACAAAAAGACTGTTATGAAAAGATCTAGGTGCATTGCAAGCACATAGTTTTTTTTCCATGTATATTTTTACACAATGGAAATGTCAAAAAATAGGGTCAACTAAATTACATTATTGTATATGCTGCATTGAATAGAATGTTTGTATTATAATTATCATAGAGAAGCATAGTTTGCATCATATTATGGCAGTTTAACCCAGTAAAAATCTTACGGAGTCTTTTTATTTTGGAATCTACTGTATATAATCAAACCACCAGAACATGATTGTACAACAGTAAAATGTTTTCTCGCATGAAATTAAAGACATCTGTTTAATTTTTTTAAATGTAGGAAAGGTACATAGAGCTGTTAGTTTTTAAATGCACCACACCTAGACAATTCAAGGCATATCGATCTCCACCAAGAACATAAAAAAATAATAACAATAATAATTTATTATAATAATATAATAATTTATTATATTCATTATATCTTTCATTATAACTTTCAGAACAGAAAACTGGTCAACAGAAGGTTTAAACGATCTTCCCTTTCTTCTTGTTCTTTTCCAAGGTTCTTGAGGAGTTCTGTTACTCTAACATACATGTTGGGCTTCCCAGTTTGCTTCCTCGACTTCAAACTGATGATGTTTTTTTCTCTAATTCTTTCTGCTGTGCTTCCAAATTCTTTTTTCATTTGCTCATGGCACTGTTGGAGCTCAGCCTCAGAGTCTGTTAATTTTTGAACTTTTTTTTGGTCCTTCATCTCAAATACCTGTTCCATCTCCATTTCCACCTTCTTCATCTTAGCTACACGTGTTTTTCTTCTTCTATTTATGCCCAAGGGATACCCTTTATTCTTGTTATTATCAGCTCCACTAAAAGTCACAGCTGCCAGTTTTCTGTTCTGAAAGTTCTCATTGTGTCCATTCTTAGTAACATTTCTCAAGTCCTGCATGCGTGTCCTTGTCAACATATTTCTTAGAATTGTGAAATCACAATTTTCACCATTGTCAACTTCAGCAGCACCCCAAGGATACTGTCTTTCTCTGATGCCTTTGCCATTAACTTCGATAATAGTGTTACTATCTCTCACAGCAAGAGATAAACAGTCCTTTATCTTTTTAACAAGCTTATTTTCTTCATCATCATCTGTCTTTGGAAACTCATATATTTTAATTTTATGTTCTTGGATTTTCTTTGTTATCTGTTTTTTAAACTGTTGGCACTCTTCTACTGTGTATCTGCTTTGGCAATAAGTGGGGTGATGTTCACTTTTTCATGCAAATGCTTCATAAACCCAATATCTAATGGTTTAAGTCCATGTCCTAAAGGACCAATGAATTATAAACAACCCTTCACCTTGTTATCAGGCGTCTGACATCTGAACTTTTTTTGGACCTCACTCAAGATTCGGCATTGAGGTGGTCCTCAAGTTGACTACCAATGTAGTGGCTAACAGGCTGCCAGCAATTACTATTATCCACTGCATCTCTAAATCTTGGGTATCAACTATTGTTAGCAGCAACTTCTTTGATTAAAACTGTATTGTTCCACCTGTATGATCTTTTTTATTCTATGAGAAAGACCTGAGTACTCTGGAGAATACAAACGTGTGAGAATAATGAGTTGATTAACTTTGATTTTCCCAGTCCAGATTCACCCACAACCGTTAAGTATGAACTCAAACCCTCTCTTCACTGATTTATTTTTTATACTTGATTTGGGAGATGTCCTAATCCCACACAGCCTTCAAGTTTCTTCAGTTGAGCTTCCCAGGCCCTCTCCCTCTGGAGGGAAACTCCACAGCTGGTGCTGTAGCCGCCCACCTGCCTACCAGGGCAGTGGGAGCTGGGGGCTTGGCAGAAAATGACCCTGCTTGGGCTGCTCTGGAAGCCATGGTGAAGGCTGGGGCTCCAGGATTTACTTTCTTTTTAATACTGAATGATAATCCCTTGTATGGCTGTGCCATTTTTTTTTTTTAATCCATTCATCTGTTGATGAACACTTGTGTTACTTCCACCTTTTGGCCATTGTGAATAATACTAATATGAACATGGGTAGACATACATCTGTTTGAGTCCTGGTTTTCAATTCTTTTGAGTATTTACCCAGAAGTAGAATGGCTAGATCAGATGGTAACTCAGTTCTTAATATTTTGATGAACCTCCATGTTGTTGTCCATAACGGCAACATGATTTCATATGCCCAGCAATAGTCCAGAAGGTTTTCAACGGGTGTTTTCACTTTCTGGATGGTGTCCTTTAAAACACAAAATTCATTAATTTGATTAAGTCTAAATTACCTATTTTTTCCATTATTTCTCTCTGTGTCATATCTAACTATTTTTGCCAAATCTGAGATTAGGAATTTTTCCCCTATGTTTTATCTAAGTTTGCTGTAGTTTTGTTTTATGTTGAGGTCTTCGATAATTTTTGGTAAATTATAGTATGTGATGTAACAGTACAACTTGTTTCTTTTGTATCAGCACCAACCTCTGATAAAAGGTATTCTTCCCCTAATCCCTGTACCTTTTTCAAATATCAATTGACCGTACCACACTATCTTGATTCCCTTTGGTTTGTACAATGTTTTGAATCAAAATATGTTAGTTCTACTACTTTTTTGTTCTTTTTCAAGAACAGTTTAGTAATTCTGGTTCATTTGTAATTCCATATAAATTTATGAAACATCTTGCCAATTTCTATAAAGAGTACAGCTCGTGATAGGTTTTGCTTTGAATGTCTAGAACATTTTGTGGAGTTGTGCCATTTCAGCAATGTTAAGTCTTCTGATCCATGAAATTGGGGTGTTTCCCCATTTATTTATACATTTATTAATTTCTTTTGACCATGTTTTATAGTTTTTAGAATATTCATTTTGTACTTTTTTGGTTAAATTTATTTAAGTATTTGTTCTTTTCGGTTCTATTGCAAATGCATTTTTTTAAAAATTTCATTATCAGATTGTTCATTGCAAGTGTATAGAAATACGATTGATTTTTATATTTTGATCTTGAATCCTACAACCTTGCTGAACTCAATTCTTACTCCCAATAGTTTTTTTTGTTGTTGTTGTTGTTTTAGTAGATTCCTTGGAGTTTTCTATATACAAGATACCTCTCTGAAAGATATTTTTGCATCTTCCTAATCAATCATTTTTATTTCCCGGTCCATTTTATTTCTTTTCTTTCCTAATGGTTCTGGCTAAAATCTTCAGTAAACTGTTGAATAGAGTGACAATAGTAGATATCCTTTGTTGCTTATCTTCAGGTAAAAGCATTCAGTCTTTCACCATTAAATATAATATTAGCTGTGGGTTTTCCACAGATGCTCATAATGAGGTTTGGAAATTTCCTACTGTTCTGGCTGTGCTGAGTGTCCTAATCATGAAAAGGTATTGGATTTTGTCAATTATTTTCTTTGAGTCTGTTGAGAGGATCTTGCTATTTTTGCTTTTTACTCTACTGATCTCATGTATTACATTAGGGATTTTGATATGTCAACTCAAATAAATCTCACTTGGTTATGGTACATAATTCTTTGTATATTTTGCTGGATCATGTTTACTAGTATTTGTTGAGGGGTTTTGCATTCATGTTCACCAAAGAAATAGGCATGTTAGTTTTTTTTGTGATAACTTGGTAGTTTTGGAATCAGAGTAGGACTGGCCTCAGGAAATGAGTGTGAAGGGGTTGTCTTCATTCAATTTCTTTGAAGAGTTTGTGAGGATTTCATACTAACCTTTACAAGTTTTGGAGAATTCTGTGTTGAAGCCATCTGGGCCTAGGCTAGTTTGTAGGTGGTTTTTTTGTTTACTAATTTAACCACTTCACTTGTTATAGTTCTGTTCAGATTCTTCATTTATTTTGAATTTTTTTTCAGTAGTTTGTGCCTTTTGAGGTCTTTGTCTACTTCATCTCAGTTATTTACTTTTTGGCATTTAATCGGTCATTGAATTCCTTTATAATCGTTCTTATTTCTGTAGTAATATCCCTCTTTTTCCCTGATTCTTTGAATGCAAATCTTTCCTGTTTCTCTAGGTCTAAAGATTTGTCAATTTTGTTACTCTTTCCATAGAACCCACTTTTGGTTTCATTGATTTTCTGTATGTTTTTTCTATTTCCTATTTCATTCATTTCCGCACTAATTTTTATTACTTCCTTTCTCCTTTTTTGGGTATGGTACCATATCTTTTCAAGTCTGTAAAAAGTTAGGTTATCAATTTGATAATTTTTTCTTTGTTAATATTAGCAAAAACGACTATAAATCTAAAAATGTTTTGTTTTAGATGCAGACCAGAAACGTTGACACTTTTAGCATGCTGCAATGTCTCTCGATCTCTCTAGTGATATATTCACTTTCCTGGCTGTTTTGCCTAATACTTGTATAATCTCTACATGTGCGTGCTGTGCTGTTTACAGATGTTACTTTCCCCCTGTTTTTATTTTTAACCTACTTGTATCTTTAATTCTAAAATGTGTTTCCTGTACATAGTATATATTTAGATTATGGTTGTTGTTGTTTAATCTGAGGGACAATCTCTTCCTCTTGTTTGGATTACATAATCCATTCACATTTAGTATTACAGATATAGTTGCAAGTATGTTTGCCACTTTACTTTTTGTTTCCTACAGTTCTCATGTTATTTTTAGTTTCTCTAGTCCTTCTTTATAGCTTTCTTTGGTATTAAGTAAGTATTTTCTGATGTAGCATTTTAAGTTTTAAACAATTTCACTATATTTTGAAGGACTTTTTAGGGATTGCTTTCCTGTTTAACACATACTTTTTAATTTATGAGAATGAGCTTCAGATTTACAATAGCAGATGCTGGGCATGGTCTGGGAGATGGGGTTCTTCGTCCTGGCCCCAGAGAAGGCTATAGCTCGCACTTGGCAGGTTTAATATTTTAAAACATGTATCATTTCAGAAAAAAAAAAAGTTGAATTTCAAAAGTCAAAAGGAGTCATTCAAAGATCTGAGTCCAGGGCTTTGCCCACAGCACGGGTCTCCCATTTCACCAGGAACAGCTGGTGAAATGGACCCTGAGGTCCTTCTCTGGCCTCTGCTTGCTCTGTCCAAGCCTCCCGAGAAGTGACTGCTCCTCTTCTTGGCTTCCAGACCTTGGAAAAGGCTCAGTGGAGTCTGACAGTCACCTGTACTCTCCCCCAAGAGTCCCACCCCAACCCCAGAGATCCCAGGAAGTCTGAGAAGTAGTGGTCTCAAACCATGAAACGGTCCCACAGATCTATGGTCTGAACCCCGTTTCTCACATGTGTAGTGAGAGACCCATGCAGAATCGGCTTCCAATATTTCAACAGTGTCAGCCATTCATTTATTCCTCGTAAATTACGGAGAGCTTTCTACATTCAGCCAGGTGCCAGTCTCACCCTCAGCAGCCTACAGACAGTGTTAGAAATTTTTAAAAAATTATTTATAATATAAATTACAGAGCTTGAGATATGCCAGGTGTTCCAAGCATTTTTCAAACATTAACTCTTTAATGCTCTTCATAAACTTACAAGGGGTGTGCTTATTACTACTGCCAACTGTTAGATGCAGAAACTGAAGCACCCATGACATTACTCCCAAACCTTGCAGCAGAAACTACAAATATTTAACATCTCATAGTTTCTGTGGATCTGGAATCTGGGTACATCATAGCTGGGTGCTTCTGACTGACCCAAGGCATCTCACGGGCTGGGGCTGAGGTCTCAGCTGAGATTGAACTGGGGAGGATTTGCTCCCACACTCGTTCACGCGGGTGTTGTCAGGACTCAGTTTGGACAGAGAGCCTGAGTTCCTACCTGTCTGTTGGCTCAGGCTCTCCCTCAGTTCTCTCCTATGGGGTCTCCACACGGGGCAGCTCAGAACACTGGTGCTTGCTCTTGCAGTTCCAGAGATAGGACAGGGAGAGAAAGATTGAAACTGAGAGAGAAAAGGAGGGAACTAAAGGAAGTAAGAGGGAACGGATCGACATTTTGTAAATAAAACTTGAACGTGACATCCCATTGCCTTGGCTGTATTCTCTTGTTCATACGTTGCTAACCACTGAGTAGTGACACAAGGAGGTGTATACCAGGAGACAGGGTCACTGGGAGCCACTGTGGAGGCTGCATACCACGTAGGCCCACATGAGGCAAAGGGCCTGTGTCCAAGTGGAACTGGAGACCGTAGGGGGTCGTGGCCATGGCGATATCATCTGAATTTCCTTAATTTCAGCTCCCTAAATGTGCAGACCTTAAAATGTGGCCCTGAGGGGTGTGACTTTCCCAAGATCACAGGCCTGTTTGAAGTGGTATTCCATGCTGCATCCCACCCCTTCTTGTCATTCTTGCAACTCTGAGGTTTTGCGTTAGACACATATGATGCCAGCCCACAGATGTTGTAGGTTGTATCTCATAAACAACTGACGATGTCCCTAGGAAGTAGTTTCTGGCATCATCCCCTCTGTGCAGGTCAGGAGACAGAGGAGACCCTGAGGGGCACAGTGGCTTTTCCAGGACACAGGACGGGCCAGAAAAAGGAGGTCTGAATTCAGCTCTGTCTCCTCAGATCTGGGCCCCTGGTTCTGCTACCAGGGAGCTGTGGGTGGGCTGCATTGGATACTTGTGTGCAGTTAAGGATGTGACAGGGGTGAGGATGGTGAGCACTCACCAGCCCAGAAGGGCCTTTGGGTGGGTCTGATTGAAGGACAGGGCCCAGGTCATGGGACCTATATGAAATGACCTCACTTCCTTGGTGACAGAAAAAAATAGAAGTTAGAACTCTGGTAACCAGGTACCCACACTCTAGAGACAGCCCCCAAACCCCATGACTGTCACTTGACTAGAGACAATTGGGAGAACAAGAAGTTCTCCAGTTGTCTCCTGACTTTCTGAGGCTGTGGCTTCTGGAAAGCCAATAATGGAAGCTATTTCACTTGCTATGGACAGTGCGTTGGCCTCTCCTCTAACACTTCTAGTCATTTGGCAGGTTTAACCATCAGGTAACACAAGGCTGCTCAGGGCAGGCCAGTCCAGGCCAGGCCACTACTGTGATCCCACACAGGAGGCCCAGCCCGTGGGCCTGGTGGAGCATGATGTCAGGTGATGGAGATCTGGTGGGTCTGTCAAGTGTATACTCTAGATCGTGGCTGGAGGATGAGAAAATGAGTGCTGGGGACAAAGCTCACCTCCCCACTTGTCACCCTGGGCCCTCCAGGTGTCATTGTTCCCTCCCTGGCTGCAGGTCTGTGCAGACGGCCCTCTGTGCCTGATCTGGGGAGCAGAACGTGTGGTGGGGTTTCCCCTGTGGCGTTGCACAGCCAGGCCTGATGTCTCCTGGCCTGGATCCTGGGCACTGTCTTTGCAGGGTTACTCCCAGGAGATCATGGAAGAGCTGGGGGACGGGGAAGACTTCTGCATCTCCCTGGACAGGGGCAGGTGCCCCAGGCCACCAACAGGCAGAGGCGGTATGAGGTGAGTGGGTACAGAGGAGTGTGTACCCCAAAGCCCCTGAGCTGAGCTGTGTGGCTCAGACCCGGACTCACATCTGGAGACTCCTCAAGGCACTCCCAGGGCTGAACGCCAGTGTCCCACTGTCACACTCCCAGAGGAGTCTGGACCTCCACTCCCCACACCCAATACCAACTATGTGGGAGGATACAGTCAGTGTCTATTTGTGGGAACATTAGAGAAAAGTGTTCTGTTTGACTTCACACTGGGCCATAGCATCTTTTCACTTTCCTTCTGTTTTAATTGTTTGAACTACCTGCCCAGGTGTCCTGTACGGCAGTCAGCTTCCCTGTCTCGCCAGACCTTCAAGCCTTACATGTCATCACACTTAATAAGATGGTTTATACACAGAAAGGGGTGATGGGATTAAGCCATTCCACAGGTTTCTGTGCAACTTGTCATCTCATAGAACACATCACCGGGATCTCCGAGGTCAGGAGCTGGGGGCTCACTTGTCCTCACAATGTCCCTAAGGGAGGCTGTTTGCCACAGCGATGCAATCTTTCAATGACATTGGACCTTGATGTGATTCAAATGAATTGCCATCAGCAGTTCTGTGTGTCCCAATAGATGGCATCAGTTTGCTCGGGCTGCCATAACAGAGCCACATTGGGTGGTGTAAACAACAGATATTTATTTTTCTCACAACCTTGGAGGCTGTACGTTTGAGGTCAGAGTGTGGGTGAGGTTGGGCCCTCCTGAGTCCTTCTTCTTGGCTTGTAGACAACTGTCTTCTATCTCTATGCTCACATGTGTTCCCTCTGTGCTTCTCTGTGACCTCACCTCTTCATGTAGGGATGCCAGTCATATTGGATTAGGACCTACCCCAATGAACTAACTTAACCTTAATTATCTCCTTAAAGTCTATCAATCCAAATATAGGCACATTCTGAGGTGAATGGGATTAAGACATCTACATGTGAATTTGGGGTCACGATTCAGCCTTTATTGTTAGGTAGCTAGTCAGACATGAGCAACAGGGAAACAAAGGAATAGGGGCCAAGCTCTGAAACTTCTCTTGAAGACCTTCCTTAAGGACCTCCCGGAAATACCTCCCTTTTAGGGTTGTAAATTACCCCAAATCCTAGAACACAAAGGCCATAAAAGCTGCTAGCTAAACCGGCTACAAACGCATGCGCAGAAAGTACTGCCCCTAACTTCAGCTTAATCATACTATCATGATAGTATCATGACTATGCCTGGAAGTTCATGAATCTAATGATAACAGATTGAATTCTGGATAAGCGCATGCGTAGCAGGCAAAGCGTTATATAGCAGCCAACTGTCAGTTAAGGTGACCTCACAAACGGATCATCTAGGATCCCCCATCACAGCCCAAATATAAACAGACCTTCCAATTTCTGTGTTGTTACAGCTCTCCAGGCTGGAAACCCGCCTCTCCCTTTGGGATGGACTATCTTATCTTTTCTCCTAAATTACACAGGGCTGCAGCCTTCCCTAGTGTGGCCCGTCTCATTCTAAAATGTACTTTTAATAAATCTTACTTTTTCTAAATCTCGCCGACCTGTAATTCTTTACTGCGTTGGTGGGAAAAAAAACCAAGGAACAACATACAACACTACTATTCACCATTCTCCTTCTCCTCCCCAACGCTGCTGGGGTGATCCCCAGAGCTGACATTAACACATACTAATCCTCTTCTGAAGAGACTCACCCAGAAACGGGGCTGCTGGTGGAAGGATAAGCATAAGTAATCTTTTCATATTTTCACAGCTACAGCCAGATTCCAATTCAAAAGGATGTAGTGGTGACATTGCTATCAGCACTCTCTGCTTCCTTGCATCCAGCTTGGCCCGGAGATTTGTCATTCCTTTAAGTTTAAGCTAACCTGGTGTCAGATCGTCTGATGCTGTCACAGTGCTCCTTGATTTACAGTCGCACCAATGATACTTTGAGCCACCTGTCAGCTGGTTACCGGCCACACAGATCTCCTCTTCCTGAGTCACGTGAGCATATCTTTTCCCTGTGACAGGCTTTCTCCCTCCCTGGGACCTTCAGGCATTTGGTCCTTTGCTGAACCTAGGATCTCCCTAATAAGGATCTCAAAACTCCTTTTAATGGAAAAGGAAGAACAATTGGTGTCTTTATTTGAAGTTGGGAGGGTTCTGTAGAGCCTGTCTGCCCTGCACACTGCCTCTAATCTGGGAGGGGGCAGGCAAGGACCAGGTTCCCCAGGACATTTCCTTCCACGTCAGGGCAGATTGAGCCTCAGCATCTTGGAATGTCATGCAGCCCTGACTTTGGACAATGCCGGATTCTGACCTGCAGGTCATCGAGCAGCCCTCGGTCATAGCAGACATGGCACCGGGGGCCGCACTAGGTGCAGGATGTTGGCCAGCCCTGCACTTTTTCTGTTGGAAGCTGAGCTGACCTACCTGCGGATCAACATGCCTGGCTCAGATCTGCTCTGGGTCCAGCTGGAGAGTCTGGAGCCCATTGGGGCAAAGCTGGAAGGTGAGGGAAACTGCAGCCTTGGAAGACCATCTGGGTTGGGGTCACAGGCTGGGTTTCCTTTAAGGCTGTGGGATCTTTCCTGACTTGGAAAGGCACAGGGAAGTCAGGAATGGGGATGAACCTTCTCTTAATCCTGCTCCACACCAGTAAGGGGCAGCTCTGGGGCTAGAGCCAGCTTCACCTCTAGTTCTCCTACCTGTGCTAGAGTTGGAGCCAGCGTCACCTCCATCAGTCCTGCAGAGCTGGATGAAGTGCCAACATCAGCTTCAGCCCTGGAGCCAGCTCCGAGCTGGAGCCAGCTGGACCTTCAACTCTGGTGTGAATTCCATCTTTGGCTGTACCAATAATGACATGGCCAGCTCTAGCCACAGACCCCATTAGCCCCAGCGCTGTGACCTCCAAGAACCTTCTGGGAGAGGAGAAGCCTAACCTCTTGGAGTTCATTCCCAAGCTAGTAGTCAAGCAGTTGATGCAATGGATGCGGTGAGCAGTCTGGCTCTCAGGGTGGGTGGGGAAGGTGGTCCCTCTGTCATCAGCTGCCCAGACCTGTATTCCCTGTTCCAGCATCTGATGATCTGAGTTCATATCCTGGTTCCTGATTTAACCACTGCGTGACCTGGGCAACTTTCCTAACCCCCAAACCTTTGGTGTCCACACGTGGACAAGTAGAGCTGGACACTCAGAGGATCTGCTAGGCAGAGGGCTGTGCAGATCAGTGAGGTGGAACAGATGGGAAAGTCGGCGGGGTGAGCAGGCTGGTGAGAAAAGGGAGCCATTGAGATGCCACTAGGTCCTTAGTCACTCAGCCACTTGCCTGGGAGCCCTCCACAGCCCCAGCACTTAGGCTCCTGACATGCACTTGTCTACACGGGAGACAAACAAACAAAGCCCCTGGTTGTAACTGCCGTGGGGGGATATGTACCTGAATGGGGAGTTGGACCAGAGGTGGATCAGAATGGGAAGAACATGTCACTGAGGCATGGCAGGTGTGAGCCGCCATCTGGCGCTGAGAGGAAGTGTGACCAAACTGGTGCAAATGCCACTCTCCCTTCCTAGCCAGTATTGGGTCATGTGTCATCCTGTGCTGGGCATCCTCTGTGTACTGAAACAATAAAACCCAAACAGGGACTTCCACAAAGCTCAGGACACATCCTCAGCTTCCTGAGTGCCAGCTCTGTCCAGTGACCTGCCTGGAACTGTGGGGGACTGTGGGGGACTGTGGATGCTGAGCTGGGGTGTGGTAGGGCTAGGTGACACTCTCTGTCCTCCCCAGAGCTGTTCAAGGTGGTGATGACCCCAGGGATGGTTTAACATATGCAAATAGATTTATGTGATATACCACATAAACAAAAGAAAGGAAAAAATCATATGATCATACCAATAGATGCCGAAAAACCATTTGACAATGTGTACATAAGGACAGTACCTCAACATGATAAAGACCATGTATGACAAACCCTCAGCCATCATTATACTTAATGGTAGAAAACTAAACTTAGATCTTCCCTCTAAGATCAGGAACAAGGCAAGGCTGTCCACTATTGCCGCTATTATTCAATATAATATTGAAATACCTAGCTAGAGCAATCAGGCAAGAGAAAGAAATAAAAGGTGTCCAAATAAGGAATGAAGAAGTCAAATTGTCACTTTTTGCAGATGACGTGCTTCTCTATATAGGAAACCCTAAAGACTCCACTGAAAAGCTATTAGAAACAATAAACAAAAACAGTAATGTTTCAGGATACAAAATCAATATTCAAAAATCCATAGCGTTTCTATGCTCATAATGAAATTTCAGAAAAAAAAAATGAAAAAAACAATTCCTTTTGCAATTGCAAGAAAATAATAAAATACCTAGGAGTAAACCGAACGAAACATGTGAAGGACCTTTACACTGAAAACTATAAGACGTTATTAAAACAAATTGAAGAAGACACAAAGAAATGGAAAGATATTCTGTGTTCCTGGATTGGAAGAATCAACATAGTTAAAATGACCTTATTATTAAAGCACTATACAGATTTAATGCAATCCCCATCAAAATCCTAATAGCTTTTTTTTTTAAAGAAATAGAACAAAAAATCATCAGATTTGTATGGAAGCACAAAAGACCCTGAATAGCCAAAGCAATCTTGAGAAAATACAAGGCCAGAGTTATCACTCTGCATGTCTTTAAATTATACTACAAAGCAACAATAATCAAAACAGCATGGTATTGGCAGAGAAACAGACACACAGACCAATGGAATGGAATTGAGAGTCTAGAAGTAAACCCCCCATGGGCAAATAATTTTCAACGAAGAAACCAAAAATATACAATGGAGACAAGAAAGCCTTTTCAATAAACGGCGCCAGGAAAATTGGAGAGCTGCCTGCAAGAGAATGAAACTAGACTGTTGTCTATCTCCACACACCAAAATAAACTCAAAATGGATCAAAGATCTGAATGTAAGACCTGAAACAGTAAATTATATAGAAGAAAACATAGATACTAAACTCATAGACCTTGGATTTAGAGAGGATTTTATGAATTTCACCTGAAAAGCAGGGAAAGTAAAAGCAAAAATAAATGGATGGAACTATATCAAACTAAAAGCTTCTACGTGGCCAAAGAAACCAACAGGAAGGCAAAGAGGCAACCATCCAAATGGGAGAAGATATTTGCAAATGACGCTTCTGATAAGGGCCTAATATCCAAAATATATAATGAACTCATACAACTCAACAATAAAAAAACATACAATCCAATTAAAAACTGGGCAAAGGACCTGAACAGACACTTCTCTCAAGAAGACATACAAATGGCCAATAGACATATGAAAAGAAGCTCAACTTTACTAGCTATTAGAGAAATGCAAATCGAAATCACAGTGAGATACCATCTCACACCTTTTAGAATGGCTATCATCAACAGGACAGGTAATAAGTGTTGGAGAGGTTGTAGGGGAAAAGGAACCCTCATACACTGCTGGTGGGACTGCAAATTGGTTCAGCCGCTGCGGAAAACAGTATGGAGGTGCCTCAGAAAACTAAGAATTGAATCACCATATGACCCAGCAATCCCTCTTCTGAGAATTTACCCCCAAAACCTGAAAACATTTATCTGTAAAGATATATGCACTCCAGTGTTCATGGCAGCATTATTCACAATGGCCAGGACATGGAAGCAACTGAAGTGTCCTTCGATAGATGATTGGCTAAAGAAGCTGTGGTACATATACACAATGGAATATTACTCAGCCATAAGAAGAGATGAAATACTGCCATTTGAGACAACATGCATAGATCTTGAGATAATGCTAAGCGAATAAGTCAGACAGAAAAAGTTGAAAACCATTTGATTTCACTCATATGTGGTGTATAAAACTGAAAGCAACAAACAACCATGACAAATTAACAGAGACTCATGGACATGGACTGTGGATTAGTGGTTACCAGAGAGACGGGGTTAATAGGGAAAAGGTAGGTAGGATAAAGGGATTCAAATATTTAGTGACAGAAGAAATCTAACTTCGAGTGGTGAACACGCAATACAATATATAGATGACGTAATGTTGAATTGTACATTTGAAATTTATTTGATTTTATTAATGTCACCTCAATAATTTTTAACACAAAAGGTGGTACCTCACCACTGCCAGGGTTCCATTTGGTCTTGGGACCAACAGAGGCAATAAATACCTGGTGTCCACTATCCATGCTATTTCCACAGTGTGGCTGACTGCATCATCACCACCCCCCAGGGACCTGAACATGACGGCCCAGGACAGGGCCAGGGTGGTGGAGCTCTGGGTCCAGGTGGCCGAGGTATGCCGTGGGATGCCCTGGGGATCTCTGGAGTCGTGGGAACTGCCCCTCTACTTCCTCAGCTCTCAGGATTAAAGTCTGGGGTCTGAGAACCAGCAAAAACCTTCATTCAGGCTGTTTGAATCTTTAGGATTTACAAATAAAAGTGATTTGCCCTTAAACACCTCCACAATGATCCCAAGTCTATTTTTCCTTCCCTCCCTCCCCTGGAAAGAGCTCCCCAAATTTAAGAAGCTGTGCAGCACAGAGCAGAGGATGAGCAGGAAGCTGGTTGTAGAGGCAGCATGGAGGCCGGAGATCTGGCAGGAGGGGAGAAGGGAGAGATGATGGGGGAACAGACAGAACGTGGTTTAGTTAGTTTATCACATGAAGTTTCTGCGAGAAATTCCAGTCTGTCTTGTCCTGAGGAAGAGAAGGAGGGATGTGGGTGGTGTATGGGCAGGAGGGGGCGGTCTGGGGACAGGAAACCCTAGTCATGGGATATAGTGGTATTGTCTGGTATTGCTGGGAGGGTGAGGAGCTGGAGAATGAGCAGGTCTCTGGTCCATAGGTCAGCACTTTTTTCCCTTTAAGCTGCTGGTGGATGAGAGGGTTGGGGTCCTTTCTTCCTAAACCAGCCCAGTCTGTCCTCAGGAAGCCACGTCCCCACTGCTCCTCCTGTCTTCACTGCACCTCCCAGGGGAGGGGACCCTGTCTGCACTAAGGGTGCAGCCTGTGGGGTCCCACGGGCCAGGGGGACACAAGGGCTGCCCAGCCATGGGTCTAAAAGGACAAATAAGTGTGCTTTCTGTGACTCCCTGCTCTGTCCCTATTGCAGTCACTGCTAATGAGTCTCGGCAGGATTCTCTCTCGGTGCCCAGTAGGCAATGGCATATGGCCCAGCTGGCAATGAGAAGCTTCTGGGGCACTGATGGATGCTTCATAGAGCCTTCCTGACCCAAGGTTACACATAAAATAGGAAGCGAATGTCACCACCCAGGGCTCTGGTCAACCCCTACACTGTCAGCAGAGATGGCGCTTGGAAGGCCCCCTTCCTGAGTGGATGAAAGAAGACTTCTGTGCAGGCCAATGTCCTGAGGGCTCTGGAGAGATGAAGCCTTTGCCTGGACTCGGCCTGGGGAAGTAACCCCTGGGGCTGTGTGAGGCAGGAGCCTCTTGGCCTGGTCCCTTGAGTCACCCTGTCCCTCTCCCTGGTTTGGCCTGCTGGGGGCCTGGACACCCAATGGGAGCCCAGGCGACATGACCCTGGTCTGTGGTGGGGCTGGGGCTGGGGTGAAGGCAGTGGGGACAGGGCCTCTGACTGGGAGGGGGTGGCTCCTCCTTTGTGACCCCTGAGCAAGTCCCTGTCCCTTTGTGGGCCTCTGTCTCCTCATCTGGGAAGTGGAGGGACATGATCCTGTGCTCAGTCCTCACAGGGTGATGAGGATCAGGTGAGGAGAGGGGTCAGGGCCCCTCCTGGGGTGGGGCGGTGAGGGGAGAGCTGTGATGACAGCCAGGTGACACTGAGTCCTCAGCACTGAGTCCTCAGGAAACCTTGGCAGGTGGGGGAGTTCTCACACTTTTCAGATGAAAAAAGGCTCGGGGGGCCAGGGCAGGGCCAAGGTCACACACGGGTAAGTGTTAGAGCTGAGGTTGATCTAGAATGAGAACAGCATAGGTACCAGGTGACTGGGGCCAGATATCCAGGGTCTGAGGTCAGGGGTGCTGGGGGACATGTGGGAGGGGGTCACGGCCTCACTGAGCTATCTATGACCCTGCAGGAGGCCAACTACAGGCATCCCCGCAGAAGCAGCAGCAGAAGATACGGGTGCCCGTGGGGGAGGGGCCAGGAGTCAGAAGAGAGGGGGCCCTTTCCCCTCCACCCTGCTCCTGGGGCCACAGTGCCTGGAACACAGCATTGCTGTGACCAGGAGGAGGCCTGGAAGAGCCAGGTGCAGGATAGATTGAGGGGCGAAGGGGTGGGCATCACTACCCTGAGATTTGCCTAAAGCTGGTCCTGGGAGGTGGCTGAAGAGAGCCTGGAAGGGGAGGGAGGAATTAGGGGGAGGCCGCTGAGGGTCCTAGGCAGCTCCATGTGGGAGCCCTCAGGTGGAGGGCTGGAGAGGGTGAGGGGTTTCAGGAACAGCTCTGTGGGAACACCTGAGAGCTGGGGCCCACTACCATGATGGCAGAGGGTGTCCTGTCATTCCCTTCCTCACTTACTTGCAGTTGGTGGACACTGTGATGAATTTTCTGGAGGCGACGTGAGTATGGAGGTCGGGGATGAGGATTAGGATCCTGAGATTTTGGAGGGGAGAGCCCCGCAGTGACCTCTCAATACTGGGTAAACCTCAGCCTCAGTCGTCGTCATCGTCGTCATTGTCGTCGTCATTTCCTCCTGCATCCTCCTCCCCCACCATCCCCCGCCCCCATGTCTGTCATCAGAAAGGGTTGAGCTGGAAGGTCTCTGGCCTCAGCCTCCCTGTCCCCGCTTTTCTGGAGCCTAGAGCCTGACCCCCAGGTCCAAGTCCTGTTATTGGGCGTGCCTGTCCCCTGGTGGGCCCTGGAGGTAGTGCTTTGTGAGAAGTGGGGCTGGGGGCTAGGGCTGGGCTAAGGGGGCTGTTTCTGATGGACTTCAGCTGTCTTCCTTCCAGAACAATAGGATCGACTTACAGGAAAGGAGCGATGAGAGCAGCTGTGGCCTCAGTACTGGATGGGAGGGTGTGGAAGTCAGAGACCCCCCTGGGCAGGACCTCTGGGGCCCCATCCCTTGGGTCTTACATTTAATGGGAGATTTTGATACACAGCAGGGGTGGAGTTGGGGGAACCCATGGAATTGGCAGGTGGGAAAGCGGATGACATCAAGGACAACTTCCTGGAGGAGGTGCTATTTACACCCAACTGTGAGAACAGGCAGCGCGTGGATGGAATTGGAGGGAAGGAGGGTTCCCATGTAAGCAAAGACCCAGGACCGGCCCCCTGCCCAGCTCCTCATCCCCACAATGCCCCTGAGGTAACCCCCATCCGGGCTCTGACTGCATCCTGTCCCTCCCTCTGTCCCAGGAATTCAGAGTAACTACGGAGATCCAGCTCCTCCAGGTGGCTGCACATGGATGCAACATGGAGCCTGAGGAGCAATTTGGAGCCTGGTTCCAGGCCATGGAGGCGCTCAGGGAAGATGAGAGGTGAGGCGGGGAGGAGTTGGGGGAGGGCAGGGCCGACTCTGATGGGCAGCTCCAGAGAGCCTAAGGACATGGCTCCCTGGCCAGTCCCAGGCCTTGTTGTGTGATGACCCCTGGAGCACTGGGACACTAGTTAAGGGCAGGGACTAGGAGGGACACCTGAGGTGTGGCTTCTGGGAGCTCACGGGTATCCCTCTGTCCTGTAGCTATAGCCCGGCCTGCCAGCTGGAGCCCCCCAATCTTTGGGCCAGCAAGATGCGAATGTATTTCAAGGCCAAGAAGGATCAACATCATCAGGACCAGGGCTGAGTGAATGTCAGGCCGGCAGTGGCTGGATCCAGGGCCTCAGCAGAGCTTCTGGCTGAGCGTGGGCCTGTGGAGTCAGATGGCTGGCACTGGGATCCTTGCTCCACGCTGACCAGTCCTGTGACAAGGCCATTCTCCTCACCTTTCTGAGACTCGGTTTCCTCCTCTGGGGAAATGGGTGATGCTAATGACTGGTCCCATGGCAGGGACAAGTGGGGTGCTGTCGATTTACAGAGCAGGCAGCACAGGGCCTGGCCTCAGAGTACAGTGTGCGGGATGGGGGGATGGAGGAGTGGGGGGAAGATGGCCTATGATTCTGGGGGCGCACCCCCAAGAAAACCAGACTCTTTTGTTCAGACTTCAGGTCCCAAAGAGTGAGCCCATTTCCCATGGTGATGACATGCTTGAGACCCTCTCAGATGGGATCCCTTCATCAGGTGTGAAACACAGGTAGGACTCTCAGGGTTCACTGGGCCAGCTGCTCCCGCCTGATGGAAAGGAGAACATTGTGTGAGTCCCTCTGGGGTCCTGTGAAGGCCATGAGGGAGGAGACAACCCATCCAACTTCCTGATGTGTCAACCTCAGCGCCTATTTTCCTAATGGGGATGAGTAATAGATATTTGTTGTGTCTGGCATTGTCACCAGGAATGTGGCATTCCTCATGGCATTAAGAAACCTTGCGAGGTCACATCTGGTTGGATCTGTAAGAAGGAAGAAAGGCCCAGCCTCCCTCCCTGGATCTTGAACGACACCCCAAGCTCCCTTTACTCAGAGAACAGGTTCATTTCTGTCATTCGCCTGGGCCAGGAGCAGGGACAGCCTCTCAGAACTCCAGCGTTTAGAGGTCGGAGGCACTCTCGCAGGCAGAGCAGCAGCCCCTGCCATGTAGGCTCTTCATGAAAAGCACCTGCCAGGACCATGGCCGCCCCAGGACATGGCTGCCTTTCTATAGCTTGGATGCGGAGCGAACATTTTCTGCCACTCATGTTGAAGTTTATTTTGACTAAATATTAGAATCTTGTTTTCTAGTTCAATCTGTGGGTTGCATAAGCTTTGAGTGGGAAAAACTGTGAAAAAATCAAAAGTGAATGTGGAGAGGACCAGGCCAGAGACAGATCATTTGCAGGTGGACTGAGGGAGTGAGACTGTCCATCCTCAGGCCTCTCTGTGGGACCTGTGACTGACCTTTTACCTGGTTTTGAACCCTCCTAGGATCTTTGACCCTGACCTTCGAATTTGTTCCTTATGGATTCCTATGGGGGGTTGGGGTTGAGATTTGTGATGCGGCTTTTGAGGCTACAGCCGGGACTTGTTCTGCAAACATCTCTGTGCCAAACCCTCGCCTAACCCGTGGGCTAGGGTTTCCAGCCACCCTGTGCGTCTGCACACAGTTTTCTTCAGAGGAGTTCCCTTGGGGCGCAGACCTGTCAGGTGCACTGTGGCTCCTCCTTCCTGACAGGGCCCTGATGGGTCACTTGCCAGGATAACAAACTGAAATCCTGGCCACTGAATGACCCTACTCTCTCCCTTGCTGCCCAAGTGACTTCTGGGCCCAGGTGGTTCTGAGGTCCGTGGTCTCAGACAACAGTTTACACACCCAGTTGTGTTCTTAATTATTCGTCCTGTAGGGGCATCTGGGCCCAGCCTGGAGCCCCTGGAATGACTGGGTTATTTTTCAGTCTTCTGCTGTGGTTAGGTCATGGGTGTGAAGCTTTCTTGTTTGGAGCTTTGAAAGATGAGGCATGAGAAGGGCAGGGGTCCAGCAGGAGAATGCCACTGACCTGGGGATCCGCAGGCATGCGTGGACAGAGCCTCACCAATGAAAATACTAAAATGCGTCCCAGTCTGGGTGGTAAGCAGTCATTGCTCTGAGATCACCCTGAGTCCCCACCCCATGATCAGAAGCTAAAGGGTTACCACCTGGCATTTTGAACAGCGCCCCTGGAAACATCCTGTAAGAACAGGGCCAGGTGAATTGCTTGGCATTTGAGTTATCGCTTCCTTTCTGATGGCTGCACACTGTCACCCACGCACACAGCAGGCTGGACTCTGCAGGATCTTCTCTGTACAGTCAGAAGCTGAGTCTAAATCCTGGTTCCCAGCAGCCAGGCCCTTTTTTATACGGCAGTTATTCAGGAAAGTGAATTGTTAACATTATTAAGGCTGCACTTTCCCTCTAAAGAGAAAGAGAAGTGTCAGAACCCAGGGCTCATCCAGGAAGGCCCAGTGGCCTTCTCAGATGAAGGCCTTCCCAGAGGAAGGCCTTGGTGTCCGAAGCGTTTCTACTGCGGGGCTGTGAGGCCTCTGAGAGAAGACCCAGCATTTGGCAACATTTAACAAGTCTGTGGGCACAACTATGACAGTGGAGGGACAATGTATGCATCTTTAGTCTTCCAAGGTGCTCTGATAGTCAGCAAGGGCCCGCATCTACAGCAAAGTCTGTCTCACCAGTCTTTTTTTCATATTGATGTAAATATGTATATATAGTACTCAAACTTATTCAAAATGGGATAAGGAAGCAATATGCATAACAAACCCATGTGTTTGCAGCTGGTCCCTCTTCATAGCTGGTCTTTATAACTACATTCTTCCATCACTCACTTCATATTCCCTTTGTCCTCAGCAGGCCCCTCAGCTGGTCGTGGTTCTTTGCCTGACTGGATGACCCAAACTTTCATTCCTTAAGAGTTTGGGTCATTAGTCGTCCTGCCTGGATTGGGTTTTTGTAGTTTTCCATTGACTCTAATCCCAAGGATTGGCGATAGTAAGAGGTACACTAAGGAATCTTCCGAATCTCAGACATGGACTCCCTACCTCCACTGTGGAGCAGCAGACCAGTTTCTACTTGGTCATCAGGATCAATCACTCCAGCCAGCACAAAAATCCCACTTTTTGCCTGTTGATTAAGAGGCATCAGGGGACCAAAGTGGCCGGGGGCAGCCTTTATTTCTGGTTCAATGGAATCAAAGTGTTCCCTAGTTGAAGCCCAACTCTGGACCAATAGAACATAAAGTCACATGGACATGCAGCCAACATTCTGCTAGTGGACCAACAGGGGCAGCAGAGGTCATGTGAGTGGTGCCGGTCCCATTTCCACCCTCAATTCCTGGACCTGTGAATCCTGGCTCTGGGAAAATCAGTGCCATTTAATGGACACTGTTTTAAGAGCATACACAGCCTCCTGGAGAACATCGCCTCAGCCCTGCAAGCTAGTCCCACCTACGGAACCCACTGTTTTCCAATGTCCATTCTATTGTATTGGGTCAGCTGTTTCAGGAGGAAAGATCAGTGAATTCCATGAACGTTTGCTCATTGCCACACTTCTTGTGCAATGAGTTCTATCATCAGAAGAAATGCTGCATGGACCACCACAACAGTGGATAAGGCACCTGAGTCTATGTGTAGCAGTTTTGACAGAAGCATCGCATGCGGGAAAGGCAAATCTGTACCCTGTGTCCATCCTGGAAAGAACAAAACACGGCTTCTTCATGGCCAAATTAGTCCAAATTAGCCCTACCAACCAGGGCTGATCATCCTGGGGAACAGTACCTTCTCAAGGACTCTGCCTTGGCCTCTGTATGCATGGAAATACTCCCACCTTAACTTTAGTTTGCCACTTTTCTCATTCCTGAAAGTCACTTGACCATGTATGTAAGGGTTTGTTTCTGGGCTCTAGACTTTATTCCTCTGGTCTCTATGCCAGTAGTTTTAATTATTGTAGCTTTGTAGTAAGTTTTGAGATTAAGAAGTATGATGCTTCCAGCTTTGGATTTCAATCGAAGGCAGCGAGTAACAAATACTTGAGAAGGGTCTATGTCAGACAATATGGAGAAACTTCTAAAGACTTAGACTGAAGACCAAACTTAGAAGCGCATCCCTCTGAGTGCCAGGATAATCACGGCCAGACCACAAAGTTTATTTGCAATGCTAAACTTATCATTAGCTCTGGATGCTGTGAACAATTCAAGAACTGTTGTTATTCATTCCATGATGTGAAAGCAAGTGGTGAGCCTGTGAGTACTGATAAGGCAGCTGACAAATTTGGAAACTCTAGATAAGCCATGGAGGAAAATTAGAGTAAATATTCAACACGGACTAAGCCTTCCTATTCTGCAAATGAATGTCATCCATAAGGAGGCAATGTCAAGGCCAGGTTTCAAGGCTTTTAAGGATAGAACAACAATCTCACTTGGGGGCAATGTTACAGGTTACAAATTGAAACCCTTTGTAATCTGGCAGTGAGAACCCCAGAGCCCTAAGCATATCAGTAAGAACACATTGCCAGTGTACGCCAGGAATAAAAGGTCATGGATGACCCAGCTCCTCTTCCTCAATTACTAATGGCAGCAAAGTGGAGTACTGTTTGAAGAGCATACCTTTCAAGTGTTTGCTTATTGTTGATAATGCTCCCAAATATCCATTTTTAAAATTGAGAATCTTCATCCCAATATCAAAGTGGTATTTCTCCCTCCAAACACAATCTCTTTGATCCAACAGGTGGATCAAGGAGTGATAGCAGCTTTTAAGTCCTTTGCCCAGGCTACTGCTGCAACTGAGGAAGACATTGATCCAATTCTGAAAGGGTTACAACATCCATGACTGCATGGACTTGGAGGTGACGTCACTAAGGAGTGTTTGAATGGCATCTGGAAGAAGACACTCAAGAGGTTCATGCATGACTTCAAAGAATTTGCCAAGGATGAGGAGGTTGCAAAAACTGACAAGACTGCAGTTGAGATAGCAAGTTAACTTTAACCTGGGTGTGGAGGAGAATGACACCGAGGAGCTCCTGGAGGTGGTTCCTAAGGAACTGACCATGAGAAGTTGTAATTAGAACAGGAACACATGGCTGCAAGAGGCAAGAGGAAACTGCAAAAGACAAAGAACTCCTAAGAAAAATCACAGTGGAGGGTGTAGCAGCTTTTGCAGACCTCAACAGGCTCCTTAAAAAGTTTGAAAACATGGACCCCACCACCAAGAGGTTTTCATTATCAGACAGGAATGCTCATGGTACATTATCTGCTTTCAAGCAAATCTCTGGTGAAAAAACAAACCAAGCAAACCAATGTGGACCTATTTCTGAAAAGAATGGCACCTCAAGCCCCGCCCCTGGCAGGTCTTTCAGGAGGGATTCCAGGGAAAGCATAGTTATCATAGGAGATGGCAGCTCCATGCATGTTACTGCCCCCAAAAGGCAGTCCAGTAGGACAGGATGTGGAGGTGGAAGACAGTGATACTGATGATATTGACCCTGTGTAGGCTTAGGCTAGTGCGAGTGTGTGTGCGTGCGCACACGTGCACACGTGCACACATCTTAGTATAACCACTCTATGATGTTTGCACAATGATGAAATCACTTAACAATGCACTTTGGAATGTATGCCCATTGTTAAGTGGTGCATGTCTGTAATATGTTAGCATTTCATGAATTAGAAAAGTGATAAAATACTTCTGTAATGGAACAACAGAAACATTCCTTTGAGAAAAAGCTACTCATACTTTAGTCACATATCATCAAGTGTAATTAAAAACATATTGAAAGAATATGAGAAAGATGCTTATTCTCACACGGAAGGACCGGTCAAGGCAGTGAGTGTACAATGTAGTAGACAGACAAATTCCAGTGACGCTCTTTTTGATGGCACCACTGTAGATGTCATGTGAATCAGGAATACACACTAGCACTGTAAACAGCTTTTGGTGTTTCCTATACAAATTAGGTTTTATATGAATATAATCTATAGAAGAGGGAAATCGGACAATATCCCAAGCAAAACAGTCTGAATCAGTTTGCTGGTGGACACAAGAGGGCTGAAGAAAAATTCAAACTCTGATGGATCTTTGATGTGGATCTTCTGAAAACCTCAGTGGAAATCTATGCCTCTTAAAAGCCAGAAAATGGGCTAGAAGATGGTGTCTTTGAAACTCCTTTGTATCTCTCTCTTCCTGAATGGTGGCTCCAATATCTGACTAATGCCTTTTTTGCTTTTCCTTTCCAAATCTCATGCAAGTGAGGCCACGGGTGAATTCTAAGATGGAACCATAAAGGGGATGGATTCTGGAAAATCTACTTAATAATATTCCTCTAGAGAGGAATATCTCCCACTCTAGATTTTTGTCCTAGTGCAGGTCTCTCTTCTTAAATAAAATTCTAGCATATAAAAGGACAAAAAGTAAAAGTCCAAATGTGAAAATAATAATTTACATGAAACTATATTCTTTCATAAACTCCCATACAAAATAATTATTCCAGCTGTTTATAGGTATGGAAAATGAAGACTCTTATACTTGTTATCCAAAAAAGAAACTTTATCCATAAGAAAGGTAGAATATATATAATAAACTAAGGATTTACAGGAACTGCCACGAGGCCATATGAAAATCCCAACTAATACCACACTGTCAAATTTCAATGGCCTCTTACCACAAACCAAATAAAACATTATAAGGAATTAAACCTAATTGCATATTAGAAATACACTGCATCTCACTCATCAATCTAACGGGCTTCAAAATAAAAACAATTTTTTAACTGATTTAAGAAAAATGCACTATTTAAGTACTATTGCTGAAGATGACTCAAAGAATTATCTCACCTCAATATCCATTTCTTTAAATAATAGAAACCCACATTTTAATGATTTACATTAAAAGAGAGGCTGGATAAATAATATATTTACAAGTTTATTAATAACTTTCATGTTGAAAGTTTTCTGGAACATTATACATGAATTTCTATCAAACTTTCTTGTTTTTTATTTGTTTGGTAGGAGTTTTCACATGTAAGGATGTGGGCCAATTTAAGTGTTTCACACACAACTTATATTCAAAAAGTTTTATCTAGAAAGTCCTTTCATGCCTTTGGAAGGAACTGGGATGACTACAGTCTTTCCACATCCTTTACATTTATATGTCTCTCAAGTGTGCACTCTCATGTATTCTTGAACTTATGTGTGAAAAATGAAGGCTTTACCACATTTACATTCATAGAATTTTTCTTCACTGTAAGTGCACGTATTTAAAACTCTAGATGAGAACAGAAAGCTCTACCACATGGTTTACACTCATAGTATTTCTGTCTTTTCATGTGTTTATTAAAAAAAACTGTAACATATGTAGCCTTTGCCACATTGTTTACATTTATAGGATTTCTCTTCTGATTTCTTTCATGTTATCAAAAACTTTGATAATAACTGAGGTTTTTCCAACTTTTTTACATTCATAGGGTTTCTCTCATGAGTTCTTTTGTTTCTAAGGAACTGTAATTGCTGTAGGCTTTACCACACGGCTTACGTTCGCAAGATTTCTCTCATGACCTCTCTCGTGAATTCTAAAGGAAGAGGAATATCTAAAGGACTTACCACACTGTTTACATTCATAGGGTTTCTCTCCGGTGTGCAGTCTCATGTGTACTTTTAAGGTTTGGTGACGAGAGAAGGCTTTCCCACATTCCTTGCATTCGTGAGATTTCCCTAAAGTATGACTTCTTTCATGTTTTTGGAAGGAAAAGGAATATCTAAAGGCTTTACCACATTGTTTGCATTCATAAGGTTTCGCTTCAGTATGAATTCTTTTGTGTGTTCGCAAGGAACCGTAATCTCTATAGGCTTTGCCACATTGCTTACATTCATATGATTTCTCTACAAAATGACTTCTTTCATGTTTTTGGAAGGGAAAGTAATACCTAAAAGCTTTACCACAGTGCTTACATTCATAGGGTTTCTCTCCGGTGTGCAGTCTCAAGTGTATTTTTAAGGTTTGGTTATGGAAGAAAGCTTTCCCACATTCCTTGCATTCATAGGGCTTTTCTCCAGTATGAATTCTTTTGTGTGCTTCTAAGGAACTGTAATGTTTGTAGGCTTTACCACATTGTTTACATTCATAGGGTTTCTCTTCAGTATGACTTCTTTTATGTATTTGGAAGGAAAGATAACACCTGTAGGCTTTCCCACATTCTTTACATTGCATAGGAGTTTCTCTCAGTGTGCATTCTCATGTGTATTTTTAAGGTTTGATGACGAGAGAAGGCTTTCCCACATTCCTTGCATTCATAGGGTTTCTCTCCAGTGTGAATTCTTTCATGTGATTGAAAGGAAGAATAATAACTGAAGGCTTTACCACATACTTTACATTCATAAGGTTTCTCTCCAGTGTGAATCCTTTCATGTATCCGAAATGAACTGGGAGACAAGAATGCTTTGTCACATGTCTTACATTTATAAGGTCCATCTCCTGTGTGAGTAATCATGTGTACTCGAAGGCCTGTCAGATCACTAAAGGCCTTCCCACATTCCTTACATTTGTAGGGTTTCTCTCCAGTGTGAGTTCTTTCATGTTTTCGACGAGAACTGGGACAACTGAAGGCTTTACCACACTGCCTACATTCATATGGTTTTTCTCCTGTGTGAGTCCTTTCATGTACTTGATAAGTATGCTGATATCTAAAGACTTTTCCACACTGTTTACATTGATAGGGTTTCTCTCCAGTGTGAGTTCTTTCATGTATTCGCAAATAAGTGGAACAATTAAAAGCTTTCCCACATTCCTTACATTTATAAGGAGATTCGCTAGTGTGCTTTATCATGTGTCTTTGAAATGCTGTATGCCACATGAAGGCTTTCGCACATTCTTTACATTTGTAGGGTTTTTCTCCTGTGTGAATCCTTTTATGTGTTTGAAGGGACGTGCGAGCACAAAACGTTTTCCCACATTCCTTACATTTATAGTTTTTCTCTCCGTTGTTGTTTCTTTCCTGTTTATCAAAAAACTGGCGATAACTAAAAGCTTTACCACATTCCTTAAATTCATATGGCTTCTCTCCATATTTCTGATACTCATATGGTTTATGTTCAGTGTGAAATCTGTAGTGCAGATTAAGGAATGAATGATGCATAAAGACTTTTTCACATGTACTGCATTCATGTGGTTTTACTCCAGTGGTTTTCTTGTTTAGATTCATATTTGGACTAAGGCTAAAGTTTTCTCCACATTGACTACCCTCTTTACTTTGTTCACAGAGTCTCTCTACCCCATGATTTCTGTAAAAAATGAGAAGTACAGTATTAATGATTTCTTTATTAACAATTCTGTATTTATTAGTAGGGCATTTGAACTACATTTTTATTATTTATATCAAAGTGTAGGTTTTCTGCTTTGTCTGATTTGTTTGAAGGTGAATATAACAAATGGTCTACCAGAGGACTTCATCCTTCCTATTACCAAAACCGTAATATTCATATGTAAAATGTAATAGTACTATTTCAAGGTGAGCTATTGTGCAAACACTAAACATTTATGCTATATATAAAAAGGTATTTTTGGTGAAAATTTTCTAATAACTAAATTTGAAGCAAGGGTTTTAGTTTCCTACTTTTTAAATTTCAGAACATGACAGGATTCCAAAATCAGCTACTATTTTCTACTGTGAATATCAATTACCTGAGTTTTCGCCCCTGTTTTTTATATGAATCTTCAATATCATGATCTTCCCATTTTTTTCCTAAAATGCAAAAAAAAAAAAAAGAAGAAAAAGAAAAGAAAAAGGATTCTAAAATATTAGAAATTACAGAAAAATTATTAGGTTCTAAATCCATTTTTAGCTGTGACTATGTCTAATTAATTTAGCAACGTCCTACCATTCCACAAGCCAAATCTTTGAAAAATTGTTGGTAAGCAAGAAACATTTGCTTTCTAATTGACAAAGTAGAAGTAAGTTGTCATACTTACCTACTGAGGCCAGGTTCCTGAAGGTTTCCCGCATCACATCTCTGTAGAGTTTCTTCTGTGAAGGGTCCAGTAAAGCCCACTCCTCCGGGGTGAAGTTCACAGCCACATCCTCAATGGCCACTGAGTCCTAGAACACCCCAAATATGTGTACAATAGAATGCGTGAGACTGACAGCAATGAACATCTATACTGCATTTATATAAAAGTCACATATAATTCTGCCATCTCTAAATATTTATTCTATGACTGATCATCATAACCTTACTCTGTCCATACTTTCTCATAAATTTAACAGCATCGTGAACACAAAGGAATTATTTACACACTTTTACTGTGATCACATAAAATCTTCTCTCTAGTGACAAGGTTCACAGGATGTTGGAGAATAAAAATATGCTATACAAATGAAATAAATATCATTATTTAAGACCATCAATACATTGTGACAAAAATTATTTCATCTCCTTCCTTATTATCCTCATTACTCCATAAGACAGGGTCAAATCTATATGATGTCAATAAAAAGAGTTAAGAACTAAGAGATTTTTCTTCCATTCCCATCATCACACATGAGACTCCAGGAAAGCTGTGGAAATTCAACTTTTAATAAGATCCAGCTGGCTATACTGGCCCTAAAGTACTCTAGCCTTTAGAGCAGTCAGGTGCAACTGGTAGAATGAAAATATTCTTGTTGGAAGTATTGCTTCGAAACTGTTTAGTATTTATCAGATTTTTTCCCTTCTCTCTCTCTATGATTTGATAAGCGAGAAAGTTAACTGAATGTAGATTTCAGATAATAAAAGGCATGAAAACTCAGACTACAAAATCCCTATCTTATGTGCCTCAGAGCTGCTTGGAGCCGATTTTTACTACACATAGGCACATACAGTGACAAATATACCATAAGAGCACTTAACGGTAGAAACAGAGCACCACCCTGTGCCCTGCAGACCCCAAGGAACAGGTTGACAGTTGCTGACTGCAAGTGCACTCGTTGAAAATCACAATGGTTTGATGGCGAATTTGCCCTTGAGTACAACACAAATGAAAGATCCAGCAGTGCTTTCCTCCAAAACACCATAAAATCTCTATCTTCAAATTGCAGAATGTGTTTCCCATCCAGCCACCCTGAGGCTGCTCTCTTAACTTCTCTAATTCCCAAGCTCCTGTGTGGAGTATAGGAGCATACTTCAACCCATAAGAATCTTTTAGCTAATGACACCACACATGGCCAAGAGTGTAGGAAGGGTTTTTACGTCTGTGGAGAAAACCAGGCAGGCCTCTCCAGCAGTCATTAAATGGCTTGAGAGAGCAAAGAAAGATACTTGGACTTTTTCAGCTGAGGTTAGGGGGTTAGGGTCAGGGTTTAAACACAAGAGCAGGATTTTTAACAGGACCGAATCTCTTGCCACTGCCAATCGAAAGCACACCAAGTCGCTCTTGTCACTTTGTACTGATGTAGGTCAAAAGGGAATAAGGAGGAATAAGAATCTAAGGTTGTCAAAATGTCAATCATCAAAGGTTGGGTCAGAGAATTCTGTTTCCTAGTCTAGTATTTAAGGGACTTGGCAACCATTATCCCCAACCTCATAGAAGCAAAAAACAAACAAACAAACAAACACTTGAAATAAACAACTCTTCTTAGATCCATCGGAACATTCAGGCTACAAGCAAACCACTCTCTACAAAACTGAGAAACAAAAAAATAAAAATGGCCTTTTAAAATATGCCCCGAAATTTCTGTCCTTAACAAAGCCTCTACTGAAAGCAGTTTATTTCATCAGAGGCTAATGCAAGGACAAAAAAGAACTAACCAGACAGAACACAATATCAATGAACTGTAGAGCAATGACAGAAGGTTGAAATATACACATGATGGGAATACATGGAGTAAAAGACAGAAAAGAAACAGAAAAAATAACTGAAATAATAATCACTGAAACTTTCCAAAATTAAATATAGATGGAAAATTGTAGATCCAAGAAGCTCAGAAGATACTAAACACAAAAAACCATTAAAATGCACACTCAAGTATCTCATGTTCAAACTAGAGAAAAATGAAAGACAAAGAGAATATATTAAAAAAGGCAGAGGGGGAAGCAAATCCTAGTTATAGAGAAAAAAGATTAGAATTAAACCAGACTTTAGAAATCATGCAAGCAAGAAGAAAATGGAGTGAAATATTTAAAGTTTTAAAAGGAAAAAATCACTCTTCCTTGTTTTCAAAACCAAAAGCTAGTCCTTTGAAAAAATTAAGTCAATAAAATTGATAAACACCTAATTAAGATATGTGAAAAAAGAAAAAAGACAGAAATTTTTAATATCAGAATTAGTAGACTAGGAAAGGAACATAAAGAAGGACTCGATACCATCCAACATCCATTATAATAAAACACTGGTAATAGAGGGGCTCTATCTCCTCTTGAAAAAACAGCCACGGGACACCTGTAGCTGATTATCATACTCAGTGGTGAGAAACTAGATGGTTTTCTGGTAAGATCAGGAACAGGGCAAGGAGGGATCCTCTCACCACTCATATTCAACACTGTAGTGGAAGCCCTAGCCATGTAATAAGAAAAAGATAGGAAATAAATAATACATGGATTGGGAAGCAAGAAATAAAACTGTCTGTATTTGCTATGGTGTGACTGTCTATGTAAAACATCTGAAAGAACCCACAACAGAGATAATGCCTGGAGTTAATAAGAGTATAGCCAGGTTGAAGGATACACAAGTCAATTGCTTTCCTATCGACCACCACAAAAATAGTCAACTGATATAGTGAACTGATAATCAATAGAAAAATAAGTCTTTTAAACAAACAGTGCTGGATATAATGAATATTCACATCACACACACACACACACACACGCACACGCACACACACACTCACACACTCTTAGGTATAGACCGTAATCTCATAACTTAAATAGATCATAAATCTAAATGTAATATGCAAAAGTAAAAAATTCCTAAAAGATAACAGAACATTTTTGTGACCCTGTCTTTAGTGATGATTCTTCTCAGAGAGGATACCAAAAAATAATCCAGCAGGAAAGAAAAAAAAGTTTTACTTTACTAAAATGAAAATCACCTGCTCTGGGAAAATGTTAAGAGAATGAAAAGTTACAGGCTAGCAGAAAATCTGTAAAACACTTTTCTGATAAATGACTAATATCTGAAATATCCAAAAAAAAAAAATCTTTTAAAGCCCAAGCATACAGGAAGACAAATAACCTAAATAAAAATAAGCAAAAGGTATAAACAGACAACTCACTAAAGAAAAATACGTATGAGAAATAAGCAATATGAAAACATGTTCAACATATGTCACTGTGTTACAAATAAAAGAGTTATCACTATGTGTCAAAAATTCAAAACACTCAGAACACTAAATATTGGTGCAGATGTGAAACTGCAGGTAGACCTCTTTGTTCTTGATGGGAATGGAATTGGGTATGTCTACATTGGAGACAGGAATTTTCTGTCAAAATTAAATATACTCTTACAACATAATAAGATACAGCAATCATACTCCTTGAAATTGATCTAAATGAATGAGTTTAAACCTTATGAATGAGTTTAAACCTTATGTTTACAGAAAAACCTATATATGAATGTTTGTAAGTGTTTCATTCCTAAACGGCAAGAATTAGTTAAGCAAGATGTCATTCAAGAGTAGAGTGGATAAACACTTGGTGGTAAATCCATACGATGAAATACTATTCAGTGATGGCAAGAAATGAGGTATCAAGCCCTGAAAACACATGGAGGAACCTTAAAAGTACATTGTCAAGTAAAAGCCAATCTAACAAGGTTACACATTGTATGATTCCAAGTATAGGACATTCTGGAAAAGACAAAACTATGGGACAATAAGAAGACGTTTGGCTGTGAAAGATTTGAGGTAGGAGGGAGAGATGAAAACAATAGGAGGGGCATAAGGGATTTTCAAGTAAGAGAAATTGTATGACAGAAACGAAGGATCCATGTCATTAAACATCTGACAAAACCCACACAGATTCTATAACACAAAAGTCAATGCCAGGGGTGGCTCTATAGTGTAATGGTTAGCATGTATGCTTTACATGCAGAAGGTCCTGGGTTTGCGCCCCAGGTGGAGCCACGGACCATAACCCGGGTGCACTGGGCTCCAGGTGCATTGGACCCTGAGTGTGCCGGGTGCTCTAGGACCCGGCTACACGCCATGAGCATGTGGGAGGAGACGCCCTGCCTTCAGAGATCCAGTTCTTAAGGGAAAATGGCAACAACCATAGGTCAGGGTTGGAATTGGGAAGAAGGGATTAAAGAGGCAGGGAAAAAAGTCAATGCCATTGTATACTGTGTATTCTTATTTATTTTATTTTTAAATTACAATTGATATTCGATATTACAACAGTTTCAGGTGTGCAGGACAGTGGTTAGACATTTATATAACTTACAAAGTGATACCCACCTTAAGTCCAGTAAATCAAGGCCCCCCCCTGCCGCACCATACATAATTATAGTACTACTGACGAAATACCTTATACATGGAGCTATGTATATAGCCCCATGACTATTTTGTAACTGCCAATGTGTACTTCTAAATCCCTTCCCCTTTTTCACTCAGCCCCCCAAACCCTTCCCACCTGGCAACCATCAATTTTTCTGTATCTATGAGTTTGTTTCTGTTTCGTTCATTCTGATTTACAGATTCTACATATAAGTGAAATAATAAGGTATTTGTCTTTCTCTGACTTATTTCACTTAGCATCATACTCTCTAGGTCTACCCATGTTGTCACAAATGGTAAAATTCATTCCTTTTTATAGCTGAGTAATACTACATTGTATATATGTTTGTGTATATATGTGTACATAATATATATGTGTATATAATATATGTGTAAAATGTGTGTGTGTATGTGTGTGTGTGTGTGTGTGTGTGTGTGTGTGTGTGTGTGTGTACATATTCTTTATCTAGTCATCTATCGATGGGCACTGGCATCTTGTTTTATCATTCAGCCACCCTGTCTTTAGTTTGGAGAATTTAATCCATTTACATTTAAAGTCATTATTAATAGGTATGTAGTTACTGCCATTTTATTATTCACATTTTTAAATCTTTTTTCTTCTTTTCTTTTTAAAGAAGTTCCTTTAACATTTCTTGTAATACTGGTTTGGAGATGATGAACTCCTTTAGCTTTCTCTTGTCTGGAAAGCTTGTTCTCTCTCCTTTGATTCTAAATGACAGCCTTGCTGGGTAATCTTATAGGTTATAGGTTCTTGCTTTTCATCAATTTAAATATTTCGTGCCAATCTCTTCTGGCCTGAAAAGTTTCTGTGGAGAAATCAGCTGACAGTCTTGTGAGCTCCCTTGTAGGTAACTGCTTTTCTTTTGCTGCTATTAAAATTCTTCGTCTTCAAATTTCAGCATTTTAATTATAGTGTGTCTTGGCATGGGCCTCTTTGGGCTCATCTTATTTAGGACTGCACTTCCTGGGCTTGTATGTCTATTTCCTTCACCAGGTTAGGGAAGTTTCCCATTATTTTTTCTTCAAATAAAGCAATTCCTTGGTCTCTCTGTTCTCCTTCTGGTACCTCTATGATGAGAATGTTGGTATGCTTAACGTTGTTTCAGAGGTCCCCTAAACTATCCTCACTTTTTAAAAAATTCTTTTTTTCTTTTTGCTGTTCTAGTTGGGTGTTTTCTGCTACTTTGTCTTCCAAACTGCTGATTCGATCCTTTATTACATCTGATCTATTGATTTCATCTAATGTAATCTTCATTTCAATTATTGTATCATTCATTTTTGACTCATTCTTTTTCATGGTTTTTAAGTTTTTTATGTTTACTATGTCTTTGTTGACTCACTGAATTGATCTATTCTGCCCCTAAATTCATTGAGGATCCTTATAACCAGTGTTCTGAACTCTGTATCTGGTAGACTGCTTGCCTCCATTTTGTTTAGTTTTTTACTATTCTTTGATTTGGGACATGTTTCTTTGTCTCCTCATTTTTGCTGCCTCTTTGTTTGTTCTATGTACTTGGCAGATCTGCTACCTCTCCCAATACTGCCATAGTGGCCTTATGTAGTAAGTGTCCAGTGGGGCCCAGTGGCACAGTCTCCTTGGTCAGCTAAGCCAGATCCTCCGGGGGTGTCCATTATGTGGGTGGTATGTGCCTTCCTGTTGGAGTTGAGCCTTGACTGCTGTTGGCATACCAGTGAGTAGAAATGGCCCTCAGGCTGGCCAGCTGTGAGGACTGGCCATGACTATAGCCAACAAGCTGTGGTGTGAGGGTTGATCCCACAGATTGGGATTTGTTGTTGCAAGGTCTGGTGCCTGCTGAGTCCAACCTTTGGGTGTACTGTTTGTGGAGCTAACTAGGTGGTGCTCTAAAGCTGGTCACTGGGTATGTTGGTCCTGGGGCTTCTTTGGAGGAGCCCCAGTGCAGGTCCTGGTGTGCTGCTGCCTGTGCCTGACCCAGGGCCACATGGTAGAAGCTACAAAGTAATATGTGTTCAGTAGCTACCTGTGCTGGGCTTAGAGGTGCCTGGGAGAGGCTATGCTGTCAACCAAAGCAGGATCCTACTGGTGTTGGGCTGGGGGCTACTTAGCAAGAGGTGCAGGGCATCCCGAGGCCAGCCACTTCAAAAGGGTGGGTCTGTGCTAGAGCTGGATGGGGCGGGTTCTCGAGGAATCACCAGGGTGAGGCAAGTTTGATGGAGATTCAAATTTGGTGCCTGTGCTTGCAGATTGTGGGAGGGCTCAGCAAAGGAACAATGTCACCCTTCTAATGGCTCTGTAGACTCAAAATCAGAACAAGATGGCAGAGAAAGTTGCCTCTCCAGCCCTCGACCTGAAGCCAGACAGGTCAGTTCCTCCCCATAAGCCCCAGGGTCTTTTTGAGCTGCTTTCCAGCACTGGAGCTCAGAGCAAGTACGTCCATCAGTGAGCAAGTCTTTGTGCGGGCCCCTTAAGAGAAGGCTGGGACTCTCTAACAGCCTTCTGTCTCACCTAGATGGAATCCCCATTGATTTTCACAGCCAGATATTGTGGGGGCTTCTCTTCCAGCACTGGTGGTCCATCCTAGGGAGCCTGGAATGGGGCTGTGACGCCTCACTCCTCAGGAGGGGACTCCACAGCCAAGATATACCTTCCAATTAACTGTCATACATGGGTGGGGGACCAGCTCATTTCTCGTCACCACCCCAGTCTCATTGTGGCTTCTTCTTTGGATCCTTAGTTACAAAACTTCTGTTTAGCTAGACTTCAGATGGTTCTCAAGAAAGGCTGCTCTTTAATTTAGATGTAGTTGTAGGAGAAGGCGAGCACAGCATTCATCTACTCCGTCATCTTGACCAGAAGTTAAACTGTGCAATTCACTGCATCAATATTGGCTGAGCAATTGTCACAAACATACCACAGTCATACAAGGTGTAAAAAATAGTGTGGACTGTGTTGATGCACAGGGCTTATGTGGGAACTCTGTGCTCTCTAATCAATTTTTCTGTAAACTTAAAACTGTTCCTTTAAAAAGTGCATTGGGGAAAAAATTAAGACAGACTCATTACAATTTACCCCTGATGAGTGAAACAGGACATCTTTCATTCAACTGATCAGACCTTCTGTCAAAAAGCCAGCGCAGTGCCCTACAAGCCTGCAACCAGTACGGGAGGAGAAGCTTCCACAGAATGCCTCGTGGGAGAGCGGGGTGCTCTGTGTTCTGAGAAGCGCCGTGGTTACCATCAGCAGAGTCTGGAAGTCCAAGGTGGGTTGGCGGTTTCCTGGTGAGTCTGGTTTGGGGGAGCTGGTTGTCTTGGAGTGCAGACAAGTGTTACCTAGATCTACACATGGGGTGTCTCAGTCAAGACATCCCTAGAGTTCTTTTACCACAAAAAGGCAGCTCAAGGGCCTGTGAACATAGGCAGATGGGGACAACTGTGGGTCAGCAGCAGTAAGATGACTGCTGGATGTCTGGGGAGCTGTGTGACCCTTGGGCTCAGTCCTTAATCAGGAATGTCCCAATGGATGGATGAAGAGCTGAAGCTCTGTACTGCGCTCCCCCACGTACAAGTGTATGTGGTCCTCCTGAGAGTCTGCCCTCCCCAGGGCTGGGCGATCACTGAATCCCTAGGCACTCCTGAGCCAACTCTCCAAGATGGAGAGTTGGCTCAGGAGTGCCTAGGGATCCCTTCAATGGACAGAATAGAGAAGGGGCCACCTTCCTAGAGGTGGCATAAGCCATAGCGCCAAGATTTGGCTCCATCATGTCACATGGACATATCAGCAGGCATCCTTACCTGGTGGGGTGCCGTTTCCCAGGCCAAAGGTGTAATGGTCAGCTTGGCAGAGGGTCACACGCTCAGCGTTTATGAGAGTCTCTATTTCCAAGAGAGCCCACTATGTTATAATGGAGTGCTAATGGCATAGCATGGGGCCAGGGCAGGTTCTTTCATCAGAAGCCTATGGACAACTTAAGGCCACCATGGATAACACCAGGAGGTGAGATAAGGTCACCAAAGCCTCTACAGTGAAGGTGACTCTGAGGACAGTAACGGGAGTGCCTGTTGCATGGCAACTTAAACAATCTAGAGCCTTCTGTGGTAAAGGTGCCCTCAAGGTGGGCCAATTTGCCAGTAACATCATAAACTCAAGTATAATTTGTAAACAAATTTGGTGTTGCCTCCCCAACACCAAAAAAATTCTAGCAGATGTTGTGGTTGCTAAATGGGACCCTTCAGTGTCAGGAAAAAGCAGTCGTTTGATTATCAAATAATTTTCAGGAACTTAACCAAGGTATTAGGGCTTTACGTTATGTGAGGATCAATAGCATATCCACTTTTTGTGAGCTCCTTTTTTCACTATTTGTATGTTCTGAATGCATGTGAAACATGTCCTCAAAGGAGGATGTCATTAGTGTCAAGTCACATCTGTGCTCCTGGAGCAAAGTGGATGCAGTTCAGATCCTGCCTGCAGAGACTGTGGGATGGTGAGGCTACTGAGGTTCTCGGAGGGTTAACCAGGTAATGGTGTATCATATCCCTTCAGAGGTGAAGGCCAAATGCAGCTGAGAGGCCGTTGACAAAGGCACTGAACAGAAGAGACTTAGCCAAATCTGTGATAGCAGGAAATTTACCAGTTGTTAAGGGGATGGAGTCAGTAATTTTCATAATGTCGGGGACTGGGTATAAGGGTTTTATCTGTTGTGACTATAATCTCAAGGCTGCAGTAATCCACTGTGAGCTGTCACTAATTTTTTTCCAGATTAACCAACAGACCAAAGAGGCTGCTCAAAGGAAAAGCACTGGGGATACTGACTTCTTCCTAATAGGTTTCTTACAATGGTTTTCAATAATTTAAAGTCCTGTTTAATTTACACTGGGCCATATTAACAAATTTCATTGTGGATAAGGTCTGTGGGGTATCATTTTGTCAAGGCAATTTGGAAGTAGTAAAGTCTCAATTTAATTTAAATTTATGAATCATGAGTTCAGAGCTTTCCAGCTCACCAAGGGATATTTTAGGACAATGGGTGATATGACTAAAAGAAATACAGGCAAGGTGAGAGTTCTGCTGGTTAATGTGAAGTATAACTATTTGTCCGCTATGTTATTCAGAAATCCCCCAAGATGTTGAGGTAAATTGCTTAAATGTAGTGGGATCCCCAGGTATACCTGTAAGTTGACACCTAGTTTGATTAATTACATGAAGTTTTGTGAATTAGTGCATGAGAGATATTAATTCAAACCTATGCTGCCAGAGGATCGAAGGCCAAGCAGACACCTTTCTTTTTTGTTATGTAAATTCCCATAGCATATTTTGGATTTGCAATTGGGTCAAATTGTGGACCTTTGTTTTAGTACCTTTTTCCTCTTCTTCTCTCCCTTCTGTCTTTCCCATTTTGTATTTTAGGTCACTGGATATAGGCAGGGGGTGAGGAGGGGGTTCTGTCTAACTTGGTATTCATTAAATTTACTCCTCCAGGAGGCGTCACATCATCGCCGTCAAGGTTACAAGGCTCCTCCATGACCAATGGTTGCTTAATAGAGTTAAGTACCCTGGGCTTAAAGCAGTTTAAACTAACCCCTTGGCTGTGCCACAGGGAGGCCATGGGTGCTGTCCCCCATAACTCGAAGGGTCAGGATCTGTGTTGCACTAGAGGCAGGAGCAGCGGCAGCAGAGTTACTTAAGGGTCCCAGTGAGCCCTCTGGTCTTAGGAGAGTGGAATCAGCACACTCTCTGAAAAAACTGCTCCTGAAGGAGTGACCACCTGATGACTCCCCTCATTCACTGGCTACAATCATTCTCGTACTCCCAAGGCCCCCTTTAACGTTGGGAGGACCCCAGACTCAGTCACATCTTCACTCTAAACGCACGGCAGGATTCCAGCTAAGATAGTGACCTAAGACCAATTTAAGGAGGGCCCCATTCCCATACTCCTGCTCACCAAGAATGAGGAATGACTAAAACTGTCAATCCGGTGTCCTCGGTATACAGACCCCAGGCTCGGTGGGTCCACAACACAGCACGGAGCAGCACAGCCCACAGGAGGGCTGCCCAGCAAGCAGTAGCCTCCGGGCTTTCTTAACGGCCTGTCTACATAAGGACCAGGAAGAAAAGGAGGGATATGGCTTAAGCTTTCAGTAGTCAAACATCAAATATGTGGAGCCTGAACAATCATGATAAGAACAAACATGGGTAAGAAAAAACAGACATTTGCATGGCTTGTTTTTATGTAAAGAAACACTAATAAAATATCAATAAGTGATCGAACCTAGTTATTTGAGGGTGGATGGGGTTAGAGCACAGGAGTGAAGCAAGATATGTAGGCAGGGTGTCTTTTGAATTTAGTTTCCTGTCTTAGGAATTTTTTAACCGGCCCATTCATTATATACTTAAAATAAGAACAGAAATTTATATACACTATATTTTCCTATGCTTACTCATTATTTTTGATTCACTTTTACTTTTTAAAATTAATTTAAACTTTTCTACATAAGAAACCACTCCAAGATTTAATCCTTTAAACACTAGTGGATATAAAACCAGAGGACATATTTACAAATCTCTTTCTAAAAAGGACAAGGGGCAAAACAGTTTGTCTCTCCACTATATATCACATTGGAGATGTTTTCAGGAACGAATAGCATATTATAATGTATTAGGAGTTCGCAATTAAGCCTTGAAAAGACCAGGAATTACACCAGATTTACACAAGCTTTGAGTTGTTTTCCTCACATCAATAAAAATAAAAATTCGATTACTTTTCCCTCACAGGCATTAAAAAAGTTAGGAATCGTATAGCCTTTTAATGGCAAAGTAGTCTAGGGAGAAGCAAATTCATGACCTACAAATGGAAAAAGCACATGAGAACTTAAATACATCCATTTCACATCTTGAGGTTTTCCTGCCTAATTAAACAAAAATTCTATTTGGTTACACAATTATCTTGCCTGATCATGTCTCTCAACTTTTTTTTTTTTTTTTTTTAAGGTCTCTTCTTTTACGATTCAGAGGTAGAATGGTCTCTATGGAATCCATATGGACCAATTCAGACCAAGGCTCTAAACAAGATGGTGGCTGGGACAGGAGCGCTCCGTATCTCCCAGTGAAGCTCTATGGCAGCGCAGAGAGGTTCAGCTTAGAAAAGTGAAGCTGAGATGGGTGGTAACCCTCCCACGCTAGCGCTCTTGGAAGAGTGAAGCGGAAAAGCTCTTCCCACAAGTGTGTAACCAAGGGATGGGTTTTGAGACAAGGGTCCCGCCCCATAGTGAAGATTTCTGAAACATGTGAGTCGTTTAAATCCAGTTACAGCTGAGGTGGGGCATTTCAGATGATGCATGTATACCAGAATCAACTTATATTTTTAATACCTCAAATGTTCATGGAACTAGAAACAAAGGGCTGCGCTACTAAATGCAGAGAGGAATCCGAGAAAAGAAACACAAATATTAGAATCAAAACAGATATGAAGCTTGCCACACTCCAGTACCGAAGGAAACCCACAGAATGTTGAACGTATTCCCAGAGTTAAGGTCTAAATATTCCCAGTTGAGACAGAAGCCCTAGAGTAGGTCACTCCCAGGCTTCCATTCTCACAGTGATGATATTCAGCCTGATTCAGTTTAAGTTCTGACTGAAATGAACACCCCAATTTATAAACCCTTTGTCCACGAGACAGAACTCCTGATCTCCAGACTTTCTCAATGTTCACAAATTACATTCATTGCACCTACACTGTGGATGCAAAACTCAAGCATAATATCTATAAATGTCTATATCTAAAAAACCACAACCTCAGAAAGGGCAGCATCACCCTCCCCCAGGTGCACCTGATCCCCCAGCTCTCCAGGACTGCAGCTTCTGCATCAAGGCTCCTCCACAGTAGGTGTGAGCAGGTAGGACACCTGCAGGGGGAGGCTCCCTAGGAAGAACTATGGGGCCTTCAAGTGCTTCCCTTTGCAGGTCAAGGGGACCTTGGCTTGGGCCACTGACCTCAGGCCTCTGCTCCCCACTGGAGATGCTTTAGAATGTCAATGATACTTTAAATGACACAAATTCAGTTTTTGAACAATCCGGCAAAATCACTTAAGCCCAACGTTTATTTGGAAAGGAGGGAAAATTGTAAAGCATTTTTACTAGTTCCACCAGAAAACCATAAATATCTATTCCTCTCAGAAAAACATGTCGAAAAACAAAACAAAAACAAAAAAAGTAGCTTTCAATTAATTATTATTTCCATGGCAAGAAACTGGTTTTAATCATACTTGAACACTTGTCATCTGTAGGTCTGACTACTGAAATTTCACTTGAAAACACCCAAAAGTAAAGACAAGCCTTAGAAACTTACCACAGCAGTTCAGGGAAAGAGTGAAACCAGAATTCATAACAAGTAAAACGTAATACAGGAATATCTTATTTTTTTTCTGAAATTCACATCTTTTTTTTTGTGTGTTTGGAAATAACTTTAAACTGTCTTTGAAGCTCTATCGACTAAATACATTTTACCCTTACTAAAAAGCGGAGTCGTCAGTAAGTGAATAAATATTTTGAAGGCGACAAAGAGGGGCAATGCTGACAGGAGAGAACACCCAGTAAAGTTCCCCAAGAGGAACCTCCACACAAGGACTTCTGACAGGGCGTCTGTGCCCAGGGGAGGTTCTGAGGGGTCAGGCACAAGGATTTCATGGAAAGCAGTTCCAGGTGGTTATTTTCTGTTTTCTCTCATGTAAATATATACAGATAAATATAATCTTTAACAATAAGCCATTCATGCCTCGGGGAAAATGAGCGTTAAAATACCGGGTCTGTTTGAAATACACGACGGAGAACAAATAGTTGGTAATGATGTTGTGAATAGCAAAGGGGAGATGGCGTTTGGGAACTTGGGAGGGATCTCAGATTTAGGGGTTTATTGCCAGTCCCAGGAAGAGCTAGGCTCGGGAGACAGGGTTATGGATTTCAGACCCCGCTTCTCAAACATTCGGAAACCTCAGGAGCAAACGGCCCGCTCCTTAGGAGAAAGGTGGGACTGGGGACCCCACAGACCACAGCCTCTTCGACGTACAAATCCCCGGAGACCAAGTCACGACTGTGCCCCGATGACCCTCCCCGTGGTCACCGCACCATCTGCGGAGACGCGGGGCTGCCGGCGCAGAGCTGCCCAGAGAGACTCCAGGGCCGAAGTCGCCGCGCGCAGTGACGAGACAGGACGCCCAGGGTCCCAACTGCCGGCCCAGCCCCCACGCTGCGTGCCGGAGGGGACCGAGGTCCAAGCGGCACCCCCAAGCGGACTCGGGTCCTCGGACTCCGGACCTGACCGCGGGGAGGCCTGGCCCCGCCACTGTCGGTTCCCTCGTCCGGGTCTACTGACCCGCCTCGCACACTCACCATTTCTAGGTTTCCTGGGTCTCTCTGAGTCATTCCTATGACTCCCACGAGCAGTGCGGATCACAGCGCGACAAAGGCTGAAATAGGGCCACCAGGGACCGTTAAGGTCAGGAGACCAGCCAAAACAAGCAGGGCTGGAGCGAGAAGAAACGTACACGCCACTTCTGTGCGTCGCCCCACCCACCTGCCCCAGCGGCGCCCTTGATTGGACAGCTCCCTAGGCCCCGCTCTCTCGTGCCTGAGTGACAGCAGGCGGGTAGACGTTAGGCTCATCCAAACCAGCCTGAGCTGTAGGGGGAAACCTTACCAGGCCTGGCACGTTTGCGTTCTAATGGAACCTTTTCTTGGCCTGGGCTGACTCTACTGTTTTTGCCCAGCTCTTAGTGAACACATGGGCACAATTGTACACAGAGAAATCCTCGCTGAGTTTCCAAATGGAGCAAGTAAGTACAGAACACGAGGGCGACTCGGGCCAGGACACACTGGAACAAGAGGGTCTTACATCGTCTAAGGGTCCAGGGCTTCGCATAAGGCTCGGAGTCCTTTCATGAAATGTGACCCTTGTTGAGAAACAGTGACACTTAAATGTGACTGCACCATCTTTAAATAGAGTCAGAAAAAAATGGAGTCAAGCTGCATATCTATCCTTGATGCTTCCCAGCCTTGAGCCTTCCACCCATCTCTGCCCCACCCCCTCTCATTTGATCCTTGAAAGAATCCCAAGCACTTGGCTCTGGTGGGAAGATGAAACCCGCAGCCCCGGCCTGGGCTCAGGGACTCTTCTCAGTCTAACTTCAGGGAGTGAGATGTGTTCGTTACATTCTCAGGTGTTCATTTTACACTGGAAGGAAATTTATTTGAGATCAGTTTTCGCCTCTGTCCCTAGAGAACTTTGACATGTAAATGACTATAATATCCTATAATATCCCTAAGACCATTGATTCCTATTTTTACTGCTATAAGAAAGACAAAAAATCATTATGTAAACTTGGAATACATCTGGAAACTTTCTCCCCTTCCCACCTTTATTTATGTTAAAAGCAAAATTCAAATGAGCAAATTTGAAGATCTAATTGGCTTTATTAAGCAATTCATGAATTGGGCAGCACCCCATCTAGCAACTAGGAGAGTGCTCCAGGGGATGTAGCAAAGGGAAGGATTTTATAGAAGGGTGGGGTGTGGGAGCTATTAACAAAAGAAAAGTGAGGGTTATTCTTAAACCAGGACATCTTATTCCTAGGGGAAGGGAATGGCAAAGGTTTTTCATGCAAAATGCCTCTCCTTTCTTTGGAGGTTGGAAAGGGCGCTGTGGATGGAGAGGGCCCACGTACAGGTGATCTCACCGGTGTTGACCAGAAAATTCCAGACTGATTAAGATTACCTTTCTGGGAGAGGCTGAATCGGCAGTTAAGTCAGGTGTTAAATCTAGGTTTGGCGCATGGGCTTTATTTAGCACAAGTGAAGGCCTTTTGGGGCTCTGGTTTTCTCTTTAATAGGTATAATTAATAAAATGGTCCATATTTAAAGATTATAACATGATGATTTGATACACATGCACCATATTATATACTTGAATATTGCTAACACAGTGGATTAAGCACACCACAAAAAGTAACTATGTGAAATAATGAATGTGTTAATTAACCTGGAAACTCTCATATATCTAAGAGACTGGATTTTAAAACTCTTTCTCACTGCAAAACTCTTAATACATTTATTTATTTGAACAGCTTTATAAAGATATAATGTACACACTATACACTGCACCTTGTTAAAGTGTCCAATTCAATGGTTCTCGGTATATTTGCAGATACATGCAGTCAATTTTTGAACATTTTCATCACCTCAGAACGAAACCTCTCTTTTCTTTAGCTATCACTACTAATCTTCCCATCTTCCTCCTCCAACCCCCAGCCCTAGGCAACCCCTAATTTACTTTCTATATCTTTAAATTTCCCTTTTTATGGCTTTTGTCAATGAAAAGAACCTGAATCTTTGAAAATATTAGAAAGATTTTTATTAGGGCCTTGCTTGAAGACTATAGCCTGGGAGCAGAGGTCAAGAAGCCTTGCAACAGTGCTCTAACTTTGGAAATGTGGGGGCGTTCTCAAAAGGGGGAAATTATTTCGAAATTTGACAGCAGCAGCGACGTTTGAAGAACTCAAATAAGTGACTCAAATGATCCCTCAGCACTCCCTCTTTTTTTTTTTTTTTTTTTTTTTGTCAATACTGGAGCTGACAACATTTAAGCTGATCAATTTTCCTTATTAGATCAGCTACCGATCTCCTTATGGACAAAATATTAGCTGATACTGGCAGAATTCATAGTGTATCACCCATTAAGATGCAAGTAGATCCATCCAAACCTTTACCAAGAATAAATCAATACCGCTTATACAAGGAGGCACTACAAGGCATAAACTATTATGGGAGCAAGTAAGAGGCCTCATTACTCCCAGTGGAGTCCCTACAACACCCCATATTGCCTGTAAAGAAACTTAATAGTTGAGGCTAGAGATTTGTCCAGGGCCTACAAACAATAAAAAAACAAATAATTCCTTGCCAGCCAATGGTTCCAAATCCCCACACTTTACTTAGCTCCGTACCAACCGGAAATAAATATTTTACTGTTATTGACTTATGCAGTGCTTTCTTTAGCATACTTGCAGACACAGGAAGTCAGTACTTGTTTACCTTTACCTGGGAAGGGCAACAATATCTAGACCATTATGCCCTAATGTTACTCTGAAAGTCCTTCCTATTTGTAACTTTTAGTAGTGCTCTTACTTAGAATTGTGTTCATTTCAATTCTACGCCAAGTCAGTGACTTGCCATCCTTTCGGGTAGTGATGAAAACTATAGCCAACAACCTGAAGGAAACTCCAAGGGGTAGAATGGAGACAAGGCTCTAAGGATGTGACCAGGAGTCCAGCGAGGACTTTGGTTCCGGGCTCACTTAAAAAAAAAAAAAAAATTAAAATAGTAAATAAAAAGTACTGGCCTTATTTGGTCTGGCTTTTAAAAGAGCAAGTTAGAATTGGAGGGTCAACCAGAGGTGGAGTTGGTGGCCAGGTGAAAGGAAGTTCAGCGAGAGAGTTAGAGATAGGAAGATGGGGATACATAGAGTGTGGTGGAGCATAAGGAGGACAAGAAAGGTGTGAGATCTCAGAGTCTTGCTTATCTTTCTTTGTTGGCCTCAGTCAGTTTTGTACTAGTATTCTGGAGGGACGCAACTTTAGAGTCTTAATGTCTCTTGGAGGCTTCTAAATACCAATTAAAGCAGGCATCTCATTCAATTTGCTTAATTTTAGATCCATGGTCTTCCAATTTTGTGTGCAAAAAAATGTTTTTGGAGGTCAAAAGACCCCAAGATGGCCATTATAATTCTAAATTATCTTTGGTTATTCTAGTCCATTTTATTAAAAAGGTACAAGAGGAGGGACCAAAATGTTTGTACATATAACCAGTTGGAGTGACAGGAGGGCGGCACCCTGAAGAATTTTTAGATTTCTGGGATCCCGTAACAAAAGACCAGAAGGGTACTCACTAGAAGGAAAATCCCATGTATTGGCTGCATAAAATGAAACAAATTATGAATAAAGGCCGAGAGCTCAATGCAAAGTGGATATGAAGCTGGAATCAAGGAGAAGACGTACCTACTGAAGACAGCTGTAAAGGACTCACGAGTGGATAGTGCAAGTGGGTATCTCACCTGGTTGGGGGTGACAAGCAGCCATCAGAGTTTATGTCTTTCAGATCCCATGCCTCTGACACCATAAATGTTAACCTTTAACAAGAGAACAGCAAGGGTAGCAGGCAGACCAAAATGCATGTAGTTGGGAATGGCAGAGAATTGCAATTCAGGACATACACGTTCATGTAGAGACCCCAAACATGTCCTGATTCCAGGGTAAAAGCAAGGGATTTTTCTATGGGGAAAAAAAAAGAGAAAGATTACTAGAGTTGTTTATGAAAACTTTCTATTGGAGCTGACGAGCTTAAGCTAGTCTTGACTAACCATGCTTGGTTACTGATTCTACCTCTAGGTAAAAGTCCCCAAATCAGTCCTTGTGGACAGGATGTTCGTTTATGGCTGACTTCTTCCAATGCTGCAGTTTGGCCCAGTCTGAAAGTTTAAGGAACAAGATGTGCAAGGCAGTTTCTTTGCTCAGAAATGCCTACTTTGGCACCATTTTAAAATAGCTCCACTTAACATCAGTTTTCATGGTTATTACCTCGCTTTTTGATTCTAGCCATCCCAGTGTTTGTGAAGTGCTATCTGGTTGTGTTTTTGAGTCTCATTTCCTTGACGACTAATGATGTCTGACATCTTTTCACGTGCTCTCGGGCAGTTGTATATATTCCTTGGAAAAATGTATATTCAAACCTTTGCCATTTTAAAATTGACTTGTTTGACTTATAATTAAGTTATGAGGTCTTTAGATATTTTCTACACAAGATCTTTATCAGATATATAATTTGCAAAATTTTCCTCCATTCTGTGGGTTATGTTTTCGCTCTCTTGCTTTAAAACATTACTTTTAATTGTGGTGCTATGCGCATGCCATAAATTTACATATTCAGCATTTTAAGTGTATAGTTCAATATTGCGAAGGGCATCGACATTGTGAAACCAATCTCTAGAAGTACTTTCATTTTGCAAAACTGAAACTCTATCCCATTAGACACAACTCCTCATTTCTTCCCTCACTCCAGCTCCTGGCACCAACCATTCTGCTTTTTCTCTCTATGAATTTGACTATGCTACGTAACTCATACAAATGGAATCATCATGTTTGACTTTTATTGACAGGCTGATTTCACTTCGCATAATGTCCTTAAAGTTCTTTCATGGTGTAGCACCGGTTAGAATTTGCTTTCTTTTTAAAACTGAGTAAATACATTCTATGTGTGTGCCAAATTTTTGTGATCCATTTATCTGTTGATGGGCACATATTCTTTCCACCTTTTGGCTATTGTGAATAATGCTAATATGAATATAGATAAACAAATATCTGTTTGAGTTCTTGCTTTCAGTTACTTTGGCTATTTTCCCAGAAGTAGCCTTGTTAGATCAGATCACACTCACTTTGTAATTTTTTGAAGGACTGCTATGTTGTTTTTCAGACTAGCAGCACAATTTTGCTTTCCCAGCAATAATGCATAAGAGTTCCAAAGGGTATTTTCATGTTCTGGATAGTGTTCTTTGTGGCACAAAAGTCATTAATTTGATGAAATCCAAATCATCTATTTTTTCCACCGTTATTGTTGGTGTCATAGCCAACAATTTTTTTT